>NW_026893324.1:12500-17500 GCF_033815535.1 Pezoporus flaviventris | reverse complement strand
CTGTGCTGCTGGGCAGCCGAGAGCAAGCTCCGAAGAGGGTGCATTCAAATGGACCTTTAGGTATGACACTGAGGAGCGACAGCAATGATGGTGACACCGTTGCAAAGCTGACTGTGTGCTGAAGATGCCCAGCACATGCTTTCCCTCCTGGCTCTTCGGCGCTGGGAGCAGAGGCCAGACGTTCGTGCACTAATCGCTGAGCTTCTGGGCAGCTGAGAAGCAGCTTTGGAGAGGTTGCATTCAAATGTACTTTTAGGTATGAAACCGAGGAGTGACAGCAATAATGGTGACAGCATTGCAAAGCTGACTGTGTGCTGAAGATGCCCCGCACATGCTTTCCCTCCTGGCTCTTCGACTGTGGGAGCAGACGGCAACCCTAACCATAACCCTAACCCTAACCCTAACCCAACCCTAACCCTAACCCTAACCCTAACCCTAACCCTAAACTTAACCATAAACCTAACCCTAACCCGAACCCCTAACCCTAACCCTAACCCTAACCCTAACCCCAAAACCCTAACCCCTAACCCTAACCCTAACCCTAAGCTTTCACCAGCTTTCCCTCCTGGCTCTTCGATTGTGGGAGCAGACGGCAACTGTTCGTGCTCTACTCACTGTGCAGCTGGGCAGCCGAGAGCAAGCTCCGAAGAGGGTGCATTCAAATGGACCTTTAGGTATGAAAGCGAGGAGCGACAGCAATGATGGTGACACCGTTGCAAAGCTGACTGTGTGCTGAAGATGCCCAGCACATGCTTTCCCTCCTGGCTCTTCGGATCTGGGAGCAGAAGCCAGACGTTCGTGCACTAATCGTTCTGCCCCTGGGCAGCCGAGAACAAGCTTCGGAGAGGTTGCACTCAAATGGACTTTTAAGTATGAAAGCGAGGAGCGACAGCAATGATGGTGACACCGTTGCAAAGCTGACTGTGTGCTGAAGATGCCCAGCACATGCTTTCCCTCCTGGCTCTTCGGCTCTGGGAGCAGAGGCCAGACGTTCGTGCTCTAATCGCTGTGCTACTTGGCAGCTCAGAGCAAGCTCCGTAGAGGTTGCATTCGAGTGGACTTTTAGGTATGAAACCGAGGAGCGACAGCAATGATGGTGACACCGTTGCAAAGCTAACTGTGTGCTGAAGATGCCCAGCACATGCTTTCCCTCCTGGCTCTTCGACTGTGGGAGCAGACGGCAACCGTTCGTGCTCTACTCACTGTGCTGCTGGGCAGCCGAGAGCAAGCTCCGAAGAGGGTGCATTCAAATGGACCTTTAGGTATGAAAGCGAGGAGCGACAGCAATGATGGTGACACCGTTGCAAAGCTGACTGTGTGCTGAAGATGCCCAGCACATGCTTTCCCTCCTGGCTCTTCGGCTCTGAGAGCAGAGGCCAGACGTTCGTGCTCTACTGACTGTGCTGCTGGGCAGCCAAGAGCAACGAGCAGAGAAGTTGGATTCAAATGAACTTCTCGGTATGAAAGTGAGGAGCGACAGCAATGATGGAGGCACTGTTGCAAAGCTGACTGTGTGCAGAAGATTCAGAGCACCAGCTTTCCCTCCTGGCTCTTCGATTGTGGGAGCAGACGGCAACTGTTCGTGCTCTACTCACTGTGCTGCTGGGCAGCCGAGAGCAAGCTCCGAAGAGGGTGCATTCAAATGGACCTTTAGGTATGACACTGAGGAGCGACAGCAATGATGGTGACACCGTTGCAAAGCTGACTGTGTGCTGAAGATGCCCAGCACATGCTTTCCCTCCTGGCTCTTCGGCGCTGGGAGCAGAGGCCAGACGTTCGTGCACTAATTGCTGAGCTTCTGGGCAGCTGAGAAGCAGCTTTGGAGAGGTTGCATTCAAATGTACTTTTAGGTATGAAACCGAGGAGTGACAGCAATAATGGTGACAGCATTGCAAAGCTGACTGTGTGCTGAAGATGCCCCGCACATGCTTTCCCTCCTGGCTCTTCGACTGTGGGAGCAGACGGCAACCCTAACCATAACCCTAACCCTAACCCTAACCCAACCCTAACCCTAACCCTAACCCTAACCCTACCCCTAACCCTAACCCTAACCCTAAACTTAACCATAAACCTAACCCTAACCCGAACCCCTAACCCTAACCCTAACCCTAACCCCAAAACCCTAACCCCTAACCCTAACCCTAACCCTAAGCTTTCACCAGCTTTCCCTCCTGGCTCTTCGATTGTGGGAGCAGACGGCAACTGTTCGTGCTCTACTCACTGTGCAGCTGGGCAGCCGAGAGCAAGCTCCGAAGAGGGTGCATTCAAATGGACCTTTAGGTATGAAAGCGAGGAGCGACAGCAATGATGGTGACACCGTTGCAAAGCTGACTGTGTGCTGAAGATGCCCAGCACATGCTTTCCCTCCTGGCTCTTCGGATCTGGGAGCAGAAGCCAGACGTTCGTGCACTAATCGTTCTGCCCCTGGGCAGCCGAGAACAAGCTTCGGAGAGGTTGCACTCAAATGGACTTTTAAGTATGAAAGCGAGGAGCGACAGCAATGATGGTGACACCGTTGCAAAGCTGACTGTGTGCTGAAGATGCCCAGCACATGCTTTCCCTCCTGGCTCTTCGGCTCTGGGAGCAGAGGCCAGACGTTCGTGCTCTAATCGCTGTGCTACTTGGCAGCTCAGAGCAAGCTCCGTAGAGGTTGCATTCGAGTGGACTTTTAGGTATGAAACCGAGGAGCGACAGCAATGATGGTGACACCGTTGCAAAGCTAACTGTGTGCTGAAGATGCCCAGCACATGCTTTCCCTCCTGGCTCTTCGACTGTGGGAGCAGACGGCAACCGTTCGTGCTCTACTCACTGTGCTGCTGGGCAGCCGAGAGCAAGCTCCGAAGAGGGTGCATTCAAATGGACCTTTAGGTATGAAAGCGAGGAGCGACAGCAATGATGGTGACACCGTTGCAAAGCTGACTGTGTGCTGAAGATGCCCAGCACATGCTTTCCCTCCTGGCTCTTCGGCTCTGAGAGCAGAGGCCAGACGTTCGTGCTCTACTGACTGTGCTGCTGGGCAGCCAAGAGCAACGAGCAGAGAAGTTGGATTCAAATGAACTTCTCGGTATGAAAGTGAGGAGCGACAGCAATGATGGAGGCACTGTTGCAAAGCTGACTGTGTGCAGAAGATTCAGAGCACCAGCTTTCCCTCCTGGCTCTTCGATTGTGGGAGCAGACGGCAACTGTTCGTGCTCTACTCACTGTGCTGCTGGGCAGCCGAGAGCAAGCTCCGAAGAGGGTGCATTCAAATGGACCTTTAGGTATGACACTGAGGAGCGACAGCAATGATGGTGACACCGTTGCAAAGCTGACTGTGTGCTGAAGATGCCCAGCACATGCTTTCCCTCCTGGCTCTTCGGCGCTGGGAGCAGAGGCCAGACGTTCGTGCACTAATCGCTGAGCTTCTGGGCAGCTGAGCAGCAGCTTTGGAGAGGTTGCATTCAAATGTACTTTTAGGTATGAAACCGAGGAGTGACAGCAATAATGGTGACAGCATTGCAAAGCTGACTGTGTGCTGAAGATGCCCCGCACATGCTTTCCCTCCTGGCTCTTCGACTGTGGGAGCAGACGGCAACCCTAACCCTAACCCTAACCCTAACCCTAACCCAACCCTAACCCTAACCCTAACCCTACCCCTAACCCTAACCCTAACCCTAACCCTACCCCTAACCCTAACCCTAACCCTAAACCTAACCATAACCC
Source organism: Pezoporus flaviventris (assembly GCF_033815535.1). Classification (NCBI taxonomy): domain Eukaryota; kingdom Metazoa; phylum Chordata; class Aves; order Psittaciformes; family Psittacidae; genus Pezoporus; species Pezoporus flaviventris. Next base: position 13,798 of record NW_026893324.1, on the reverse strand, counting down.
TAACCCTAACCCTAACCCCTAACCCTAACCCTAACCCTAACCCTAACCCCTAACCCTAACCCCTAACCCTAACCCTAAGCTTTCACCAGCTTTCCCTCCTGGCTCTTCGATTGTGGGAGCAGACGGCAACTGTTCGTGCTCTACTCACTGTGCAGCTGGGCAGCCGAGAGCAAGCTCCGAAGAGGGTGCATTCAAATGGACCTTTAGGTATGAAAGCGAGGAGCGACAGCAATGATGGTGACACCGTTGCAAAGCTGACTGTGTGCTGAAGATGCCCAGCACATGCTTTCCCTCCTGGCTCTTCGGATCTGGGAGCAGAAGCCAGACGTTCGTGCACTAATCGTTCTGCCCCTGGGCAGCCGAGAACAAGCTTCGGAGAGGTTGCACTCAAATGGACTTTTAAGTATGAAAGCGAGGAGCGACAGCAATGATGGTGACACCGTTGCAAAGCTGACTGTGTGCTGAAGATGCCCAGCACATGCTTTCCCTCCTGGCTCTTCGGCTCTGGGAGCAGAGGCCAGACGTTCGTGCTCTAATCGCTGTGCTACTTGGCAGCTCAGAGCAAGCTCCGTAGAGGTTGCATTCGAGTGGACTTTTAGGTATGAAAGCGAGGAGCGACAGCAATGATGGTGACACCGTTGCAAAGCTAACTGTGTGCTGAAGATGCCCAGCACATGCTTTCCCTCCTGGCTCTTCGACTGTGGGAGCAGACGGCAACCGTTCGTGCTCTACTCACTGTGCTGCTGGGCAGCCGAGAGCAAGCTCCGAAGAGGGTGCATTCAAATGGACCTTTAGGTATGAAAGCGAGGAGCGACAGCAATGATGGTGACACCGTTGCAAAGCTGACTGTGTGCTGAAGATGCCCAGCACATGCTTTCCCTCCTGGCTCTTCGGCTCTGAGAGCAGAGGCCAGACGTTCGTGCTCTACTGACTGTGCTGCTGGGCAGCCAAGAGCAACGAGCAGAGAAGTTGGATTCAAATGAACTTCTCGGTATGAAAGTGAGGAGCGACAGCAATGATGGAGGCACTGTTGCAAAGCTAACTGTGTGCTGAAGATGCCCAGCACATGCTTTCCCTCCTGGCTCTTCGACTGTGGGAGCAGACGGCAACCGTTCGTGCTCTACTCACTGTGCTGCTGGGCAGCCGAGAGCAAGCTCCGAAGAGGGCGCTTTCAAATGGACCTTTCGCTATGAAAGCGAGGAGCGACAGCAATGATGGTGACACCGTTGCAAAGCTGACTGTGTGCTGAAGATGCCCAGCACATGCTTTCCCTCCTGGCTCTTCGGCTCTGAGAGCAG
>NW_026893324.1:0-7500 GCF_033815535.1 Pezoporus flaviventris | reverse complement strand
CCCTAACCCTAAACTTAACCATAAACCTAACCCTAACCCGAACCCCTAACCCTAACCCTAACCCTAACCCCAAAACCCTAACCCCTAACCCTAACCCTAACCCTAAGCTTTCACCAGCTTTCCCTCCTGGCTCTTCGATTGTGGGAGCAGACGGCAACTGTTCGTGCTCTACTCACTGTGCAGCTGGGCAGCCGAGAGCAAGCTCCGAAGAGGGTGCATTCAAATGGACCTTTAGGTATGAAAGCGAGGAGCGACAGCAATGATGGTGACACCGTTGCAAAGCTGACTGTGTGCTGAAGATGCCCAGCACATGCTTTCCCTCCTGGCTCTTCGGATCTGGGAGCAGAAGCCAGACGTTCGTGCACTAATCGTTCTGCCCCTGGGCAGCCGAGAACAAGCTTCGGAGAGGTTGCACTCAAATGGACTTTTAAGTATGAAAGCGAGGAGCGACAGCAATGATGGTGACACCGTTGCAAAGCTGACTGTGTGCTGAAGATGCCCAGCACATGCTTTCCCTCCTGGCTCTTCGGCTCTGGGAGCAGAGGCCAGACGTTCGTGCTCTAATCGCTGTGCTACTTGGCAGCTCAGAGCAAGCTCCGTAGAGGTTGCATTCGAGTGGACTTTTAGGTATGAAACCGAGGAGCGACAGCAATGATGGTGACACCGTTGCAAAGCTAACTGTGTGCTGAAGATGCCCAGCACATGCTTTCCCTCCTGGCTCTTCGACTGTGGGAGCAGACGGCAACCGTTCGTGCTCTACTCACTGTGCTGCTGGGCAGCCGAGAGCAAGCTCCGAAGAGGGTGCATTCAAATGGACCTTTAGGTATGAAAGCGAGGAGCGACAGCAATGATGGTGACACCGTTGCAAAGCTGACTGTGTGCTGAAGATGCCCAGCACATGCTTTCCCTCCTGGCTCTTCGGCTCTGAGAGCAGAGGCCAGACGTTCGTGCTCTACTGACTGTGCTGCTGGGCAGCCAAGAGCAACGAGCAGAGAAGTTGGATTCAAATGAACTTCTCGGTATGAAAGTGAGGAGCGACAGCAATGATGGAGGCACTGTTGCAAAGCTGACTGTGTGCAGAAGATTCAGAGCACCAGCTTTCCCTCCTGGCTCTTCGATTGTGGGAGCAGACGGCAACTGTTCGTGCTCTACTCACTGTGCTGCTGGGCAGCCGAGAGCAAGCTCCGAAGAGGGTGCATTCAAATGGACCTTTAGGTATGACACTGAGGAGCGACAGCAATGATGGTGACACCGTTGCAAAGCTGACTGTGTGCTGAAGATGCCCAGCACATGCTTTCCCTCCTGGCTCTTCGGCGCTGGGAGCAGAGGCCAGACGTTCGTGCACTAATCGCTGAGCTTCTGGGCAGCTGAGAAGCAGCTTTGGAGAGGTTGCATTCAAATGTACTTTTAGGTATGAAACCGAGGAGTGACAGCAATAATGGTGACAGCATTGCAAAGCTGACTGTGTGCTGAAGATGCCCCGCACATGCTTTCCCTCCTGGCTCTTCGACTGTGGGAGCAGACGGCAACCCTAACCCTAACCCTAACCCTAACCCTAACCCAACCCTAACCCTAACCCTAACCCTACCCCTAACCCTAACCCTAACCCTAACCCTACCCCTAACCCTAACCCTAACCCTAAACCTAACCATAACCCTAACCCTAACCCTAACCCCTAACCCTAACCCTAACCCTAACCCTAACCCCTAACCCTAACCCCTAACCCTAACCCTAACCCTAACCCTAAGCTTTCACCAGCTTTCCCTCCTGGCTCTTCGATTGTGGGAGCAGACGGCAACTGTTCGTGCTCTACTCACTGTGCAGCTGGGCAGCCGAGAGCAAGCTCCGAAGAGGGTGCATTCAAATGGACCTTTAGGTATGAAAGCGAGGAGCGACAGCAATGATGGTGACACCGTTGCAAAGCTGACTGTGTGCTGAAGATGCCCAGCACATGCTTTCCCTCCTGGCTCTTCGGATCTGGGAGCAGAAGCCAGACGTTCGTGCACTAATCGTTCTGCCCCTGGGCAGCCGAGAACAAGCTTCGGAGAGGTTGCACTCAAATGGACTTTTAAGTATGAAAGCGAGGAGCGACAGCAATGATGGTGACACCGTTGCAAAGCTGACTGTGTGCTGAAGATGCCCAGCACATGCTTTCCCTCCTGGCTCTTCGGCTCTGGGAGCAGAGGCCAGACGTTCGTGCTCTAATCGCTGTGCTACTTGGCAGCTCAGAGCAAGCTCCGTAGAGGTTGCATTCGAGTGGACTTTTAGGTATGAAAGCGAGGAGCGACAGCAATGATGGTGACACCGTTGCAAAGCTAACTGTGTGCTGAAGATGCCCAGCACATGCTTTCCCTCCTGGCTCTTCGACTGTGGGAGCAGACGGCAACCGTTCGTGCTCTACTCACTGTGCTGCTGGGCAGCCGAGAGCAAGCTCCGAAGAGGGTGCATTCAAATGGACCTTTAGGTATGAAAGCGAGGAGCGACAGCAATGATGGTGACACCGTTGCAAAGCTGACTGTGTGCTGAAGATGCCCAGCACATGCTTTCCCTCCTGGCTCTTCGGCTCTGAGAGCAGAGGCCAGACGTTCGTGCTCTACTGACTGTGCTGCTGGGCAGCCAAGAGCAACGAGCAGAGAAGTTGGATTCAAATGAACTTCTCGGTATGAAAGTGAGGAGCGACAGCAATGATGGAGGCACTGTTGCAAAGCTGCCTGTGTGCTGAAGATGCCCAGCACATGCTTTCCCTCCTGGCTCTTCGACTGTGGGAGCAGACGGCAACCGTTCGTGCTCTACTCACTGTGCTGCTGGGCAGCCGAGAGCAAGCTCCGAAGAGGGCGCTTTCAAATGGACCTTTCGCTATGAAAGCGAGGAGCGACAGCAATGATGGTGACACCGTTGCAAAGCTGACTGTGTGCTGAAGATGCCCAGCACATGCTTTCCCTCCTGGCTCTTCGGCTCTGAGAGCAGAGGCCAGACGTTCGTGCTCTACTGACTGTGCTGCTGGGCAGCCAAGAGCAACGAGCAGAGAAGTTGGATTCAAATGAACTTCTCGGTATGAAAGTGAGGAGCGGCAGCAATGATGGAGGCACTGTTGCAAAGCTGACTGTGTGCAGAAGATTCAGAGCACCAGCTTTCCCTCCTGGCTCTTCGATTGTGGGAGCAGACGGCAACTGTTCGTGCTCTACTCACTGTGCTGCAGGGCAGCCGAGAGCAAGCTCCGAAGAGGGTGAATTCAAATGGACCTTTAGGTATGACACTGAGGAGCGACAGCAATGATGGTGACACCGTTGCAAAGCTGACTGTGTGCTGAAGATGCCCAGCACATGCTTTCCCTCCTGGCTCTTCGGCGCTGGGAGCAGAGGCCAGACGTTCGTGCACTAATCGCTGAGCTTCTGGGCAGCTGAGAAGCAGCTTTGGAGAGGTTGCATTCAAATGTACTTTTAGGTATGAAACCGAGGAGTGACAGCAATAATGGTGACAGCATTGCAAAGCTGACTTTGTGCTGAAGATGCCCCGCACATGCTTTCCCTCCTGGCTCTTCGCCTGTGGGAGCAGACGGCAACCCTAACCCTAACCCTAACCCAACCCTAACCCTAACCCTAACCCTACCCCTAACCCTAACCCTAACGCTAACCCTACCCCCTAACCCTAACCCTAACCCTAAACCTAACCATAACCCTAACACTAAACCTAACCCCTAACCCTAACCCTAACCCTAACCCTAACCCTAACCCTAACCCCTAACCCTAACCCCTAACCCTTAACCCTAACCCTAAGCTTTTCACCAGCTTTCCCTCCTGGCTCTTCGATTGTGGGAGCAGACGGCAACTGTTCGTGCTCTACTCACTGTGCAGCTGGGCAGCCGAGAGCAAGCTCCGAAGAGGGTGCATTCAAATGGACCTTTAGGTATGAAAGCGAGGAGCGACAGCAATGATGGTGACACCGTTGCAAAGCTGACTGTGTGCTGAAGATGCCCAGCACATGCTTTCCCTCCTGGCTCTTTGGCTCTGGGAGCAGAGGCCAGACGTTCGTGCTCTAATCGCTGTGCTACTTGGCAGCTCAGAGCAAGCTCCGTAGAGGTTGCATTTGAGTGGACTTTTAGGTATGAAAGCGAGGAGCGACAGCAATGATGGTGACACCGTTGCAAAGCTAACTGTGTGCTGAAGATGCCCAGCACATGCTTTCCCTCCTGGCTCTTCGACTGTGGGAGCAGACGGCAACCGTTCGTGCTCTACTCACTGTGCTGCTGGGCAGCCGAGAGCAAGCTCCGAAGAGGGTGCATTCAAATGGACCTTTAGGTATGAAAGCGAGGAGGAACAGCAATGATGGTGACACCGTTGCAAAGCTGACTGTGTGCTGAAGATGCCCAGCACATGCTTTCCCTCCTGGCTCTTCGGCTCTGAGAGCAGAGGCCAGACGTTCGTGCTCTACTGACTGTGCTGCTGGGCAGCCAAGAGCAACGAGCAGAGAAGTTGGATTCAAATGAACTTCTCGGTATGAAAGTGAGGAGCGACAGCAATGATGGAGGCACTGTTGCAAAGCTGACTGTGTGCTGAAGATGCCCAGCACATGCTTTCCCTCCTGGCTCTTCGACTGTGGGAGCAGACGGCAACCGTTCGTGCTCTACTCACTGTGCTGCTGGGCAGCCGAGAGCAAGCTCCGAAGAGGGCGCTTTCAAATGGACCTTTCGCTATGAAAGCGAGGAGCGACAGCAATGATGGTGACACCGTTGCAAAGCTGACTGTGTGCTGAAGATGCCCAGCACATGCTTTCCCTCCTGGCTCTTCGGCTCTGAGAGCAGAGGCCAGACGTTCGTGCTCTACTGACTGTGGCTGCTGGGCAGCCAAGAGCAACGAGCAGAGAAAGTTGGATTCAAATGAACTTCTCGGTATGAAAGTGAGGAGCGGCAGCAATGATGGAGGCACTGTTGCAAAGCTGACTGTGTGCAGAAGATTCAGAGCACCAGCTTTCCCTCCTGGCTCTTCGATTGTGGAGCAGACGGCAACTGTTCGTGCTCTACTCACTGTGCTGCAGGGCAGCCGAGAGCAAGCTCCGAAGAGGGTGAATTCAAATGGACCTTTAGGTATGACACTGAGGAGCGACAGCAATGATGGTGACACCGTTGCAAAGCTGACTGTGTGCTGAAGATGCCCAGCACATGCTTTCCCTCCTGGCTCTTCGGCGCTGGGAGCAGAGGCCAGACGTTCGTGCACTAATCGCTGAGCTTCTGGGCAGCTGAGAAGCAGCTTTGGAGAGGTTGCATTCAAATGTACTTTTAGGTATGAAACCGAGGAGTGACAGCAATAATGGTGACAGCATTGCAAAGCTGACTTTGTGCTGAAGATGCCCGCACATGCTTTCTCCTGGCTCTTCGCCTGTGGGAGCAGACGGCAACCCTAACCCTAACCCTAACCCAACCCTAACCCTAACCCTACCCCTACCCTAACCCTAACCCTAACCCTAACCCTAACCCTAAACCTAACCCTAACCCCTAACCCTAACCCTAACCCTACCCCTAACCCTAACCCTACCCTAACCATAACCCTAACCCTAAACCTAACCCCTAACCCTAACCCTAACCCTAACCCTAACCCTAACCCTAACCCCCTAACCCTAACCCCTAACCCTAACCCTAACCCTAACCCTAAGCTTTCACCAGCTTCCCTCCTGGCTCTTCGACTGTGGGAGCAGACGGCAACCCTAACCCTAACCCTAACCCTAACCCTAACCCAACCCTAACCCTAACCCTAACCCTACCCCTAACCCTAACCCTAACCCTAACCCTACCCCTAACCCTAACCCTAACCCTAAACCTAACCATAACCCTAACCCTAACCCTAACCCCTAACCCTAACCCTAACCCTAACCCTAACCCCTAACCCTAACCCCTAACCCTAACCCTAACCCTAACCCTAAGCTTTCACCAGCTTTCCCTCCTGGCTCTTCGATTGTGGGAGCAGACGGCAACTGTTCGTGCTCTACTCACTGTGCAGCTGGGCAGCCGAGAGCAAGCTCCGAAGAGGGTGCATTCAAATGGACCTTTAGGTATGAAAGCGAGGAGCGACAGCAATGATGGTGACACCGTTGCAAAGCTGACTGTGTGCTGAAGATGCCCAGCACATGCTTTCCCTCCTGGCTCTTCGGATCTGGGAGCAGAAGCCAGACGTTCGTGCACTAATCGTTCTGCCCCTGGGCAGCCGAGAACAAGCTTCGGAGAGGTTGCACTCAAATGGACTTTTAAGTATGAAAGCGAGGAGCGACAGCAATGATGGTGACACCGTTGCAAAGCTGACTGTGTGCTGAAGATGCCCAGCACATGCTTTCCCTCCTGGCTCTTCGGCTCTGGGAGCAGAGGCCAGACGTTCGTGCTCTAATCGCTGTGCTACTTGGCAGCTCAGAGCAAGCTCCGTAGAGGTTGCATTCGAGTGGACTTTTAGGTATGAAAGCGAGGAGCGACAGCAATGATGGTGACACCGTTGCAAAGCTAACTGTGTGCTGAAGATGCCCAGCACATGCTTTCCCTCCTGGCTCTTCGACTGTGGGAGCAGACGGCAACCGTTCGTGCTCTACTCACTGTGCTGCTGGGCAGCCGAGAGCAAGCTCCGAAGAGGGTGCATTCAAATGGACCTTTAGGTATGAAAGCGAGGAGCGACAGCAATGATGGTGACACCGTTGCAAAGCTGACTGTGTGCTGAAGATGCCCAGCACATGCTTTCCCTCCTGGCTCTTCGGCTCTGAGAGCAGAGGCCAGACGTTCGTGCTCTACTGACTGTGCTGCTGGGCAGCCAAGAGCAACGAGCAGAGAAGTTGGATTCAAATGAACTTCTCGGTATGAAAGTGAGGAGCGACAGCAATGATGGAGGCACTGTTGCAAAGCTGCCTGTGTGCTGAAGATGCCCAGCACATGCTTTCCCTCCTGGCTCTTCGACTGTGGAGCAGACGGCAACCGTTCGTGCTCTACTCACTGTGCTGCTGGGCAGCCGAGAGCAAGCTCCGAAGAGGGCGCTTTCAAATGGACCTTTCGCTATGAAAGCGAGGAGCGACAGCAATGATGGTGACACCGTTGCAAAGCTGACTGTGTGCTGAAGATGCCCAGCACATGCTTTCCCTCCTGGCTCTTCGGCTCTGAGAGCAGAGGCCAGACGTTCGTGCTCTACTGACTGTGCTGCTGGGCAGCCAAGAGCAACGAGCAGAGAAGTTGGATTCAAATGAACTCTCGGTATGAAAGTGAGGAGCGGCAGCAATGATGGAGGCACTGTTGCAAAGCTGACTGTGTGCAGAAGATTCAGAGCACCAGCTTTCCCTCCTGGCTCTTCGATTGTGGGAGCAGACGGCAACTGTTCGTGCTCTACTCACTGTGCTGCAGGGCAGCCGAGAGCAAGCTCCGAAGAGGGTGAATTCAAATGGACCTTTAGGTATGACACTGAGGAGCGACAGCAATGATGGTGACACCGTTGCAAAGCTGACTGTGTGCTGAAGATGCCCAGCACATGCTTTCCA
>NW_026893323.1:0-55133 GCF_033815535.1 Pezoporus flaviventris | reverse complement strand
TAACAGGTCCAGCACGAGCTTTCAATCCTGGCTCTTCTGCTGTGGGAGCAGAGGCCAAAAGTTCGTGTTGTACTCACTGCGCTGCTGGGCAGCTGAGCGACACCACCTGAGAATTCGGATTCAAATGGACTTTTAGGTATGAAACCGAGGAGAGACTGCAATGATGGTGACCCCGTTGCAAAGCTGCTTGTGTGCTGAAGAAGCTGAGCACTAGCTATCCCTGCTGCTCCTTCTGCCGTGTGAGCAGATGCCACTGTTCATTCTGTGCTGACTGTGTTGCTGCGCAGCAGAGAGCAGGCTCTGGACTGATTCCATTCAAATGCTTTTCCTGTATGAATGTGAGCAGTGAAAGCAACGATGGAGGCACCAATGTAAAGGTGATTGTCTGCTGAACAGGTCCAGAACCAGCTTTCAATCCTGGCTCTTCTGCTGTGGGAGCAGAGGCCAAACGTTCGTGCTGTACTCACTGTGCTGCTGGGCAGCTGAGACACACCACCTGAGAATTTGGATTCAAATGGACTTTTAGGTAGGAAACCGAGGAGAGACTGCAATGATGGTGACCCCGTTGCAAAGCTGCTTGTGTGCTGAAGAGACACAGCACAAGCTTTCCCTGCTGGTCCTTCTGCCGTGTGAGCAGATGCCACTGTTCATTCTGTGCTGTGTTGCTGCCAGCAGGGAGCAGGCTCTGGACTGATTCCATTCAAATGCTTTTCCTGTATGAGTGTTAGCAGTGAAAGCAACGATGGAGGCACCAATGTAAAGGGATGTGTGCTGAACAGGTCCAGCACCAGCTTTCAATCCTGGCTCTTCTGCTGTGGGAGCAGAGGCCAAACGTTCGTGCGGTACTAACTGTGCTGCTGGGCAGCTGAGAGACACCACCAGAGAATTTGGATTCAAATGGACTTTTAGGTAGGAAACCGAGGAGAGACTGCAATGATGGTAACCCCGTTGCAAAGCTGCTTGTGTGCTGAAGAGACACAGCCCGAGCTTTCCCTGCTGGTCCTTCTGCCGTGTGAGCAGATGCCACTGTTCATTCTGTGCTGTGTTGCTGCCAGCAGGGAGCAGGCTCTGGACGGATTCTATTCAAATGATTTTCCCGGTATGAGTGTTAGCAGTGAAAGCAACGATGGAGGCACCAATGTAAAGGGGATTGTGTGCTGAACAGGTCCCAGCACCAGCTTTCAATCCTGGCTCTTCTGCTGTGGGAGCAGAGACCAAACGTTCGTGCTGTACTAACTGTGCTGCTGGGCAGCTGAGCGACACCACCTGAGAATTTGGATTCAAATGGACTTTTAGGTATGAAGCCGAGGAGAGACTGCAATGATGGTGACCCCGTTGCAAAGCTGCTTGTGTGCTGAAGAAGGCCCAGCACTAGCTTTCCCTGCTGCTCCTTCTGCCGTGTGAGCAGATGCCACTGTTCATTCTGTGCTGTGTTGCTGCCAGCAGGGAGCAGGCTCTGGATGGATTCTATTCAAATGCTTTTCCTGTATGAAAGTGAGCAGTGAAAGCAACGATGGAGGCACCAATGTAAAGGGGATTGTGTGCTGAACAGGTCCAGCACCAGCTTTCAATCCTGGCTCTTCTGCTGTGGGAGCAGAGACCAAACGTTCGTGCTGTACTCACTGTGCTCCTGGGCAGCTGAGAGACACCACCTGAGAATTTGGATTCAAATGGACTTTTAGGTATGAAGCCGAGGAGAGACTGCAATGATGGTGACCCCGTTGCAAAGCTGCTTGTGTACTGAAGAAGCAGAGCACTAGATTTCCCTGCTGCTCCTTCTGCGTGTGAGCAGATGCCACTGTTCATTCTGTGCTGACTGTGTTGCTGCGCAGCAGAGGAGCAGCCACTGGACTGATTCCATTCAAATGCTTTTCCTGTATGAATGTGAGCAGTGAAAGCAACGATGGAGGCACCAATGTAAAGGTGATTGTGTGCTGAACAGGTCCAGCACCAGCGTTCAATCCTGGCTCTTCTGCTGTGGGAGCAGAGGCCAAACGTTCGCGCTGTACTAACTGTGCTGCTGGGCAGCTGAGAGACACCACCTGAGAATTCGGATTCAAATGGACTTTTAGGAATGAAACCGAGGAGAGACTGCAATGATGGTGACCCCGTTGCAAAGCTTCTTGTGTGCTGAAGAGACACAGCACTAGCTTTCCCTGCTGGTCCTTCTGCCGTGTGAGCAGATGCCCCTGTTCATTCTGTGCTGTGTTGCTGCCAGCAGGGAGCAGGCTCTGGACTGATTCTATTCAAATGCTTTTCCTGTACGAGTGTTAGCAGTGAAAGCAACGATGGATGCACCAATGTAAAGGGGATTGTGTGCTGAACAGGTCCAGCACCAGCTTTCAATCCTTGCTCTTCTGCTGTGGGAGCAGATGCCAAACGTTCGTGCTGTACTCACTGTGCTGCTGGGCAGCTGAGACCACTTGAGAATTTGGATTCAAATGGACTTTTAGGTATGAAGCCGAGGAGAGACTGCAATGATGGTGACCCCGTTGCAAAGCTGCTTGTGTGCTGAAGAAGCCCAGCACTAGCTTTCCCTGCTGGTCCTTCTGCCGTGTGAGCAGATGCCACTGTTCATTCTCTGCTGACTGTGTTGCTGCGCAGCAGAGAGCAGGCTCTGGACTGATTCCATTCAAATGCTTTTCCTGTATGAAAGTGAGCAGTGAAAGCAACGATGGAGGCACCAATGTAAAGGGGATTGTGTGCTGAACAGGTCCAGCACCAGCTTTCAATCCTGGCTCTTCTGCTGTGGGAGCAGAGGCCAAACGTTCGTGCTGTACTCACTGTGCTGCTGGGCAGCTGAGAGACACCACCTGAGAATTTGGATTCAAATGGACTTTTAGGTATGAAACCGAGGAGAGACTGCAATGATGGTGACCCCGTTGCAAGCTGCTTGTGTGCTGAAGAAATAGACCACTAGCTTTCCCTGCTGCTCCTTCTGCCGTGTGAGCAGATGCCACTGTTCTTTCTGTGCTGTGTTGCTGCCAGCAGGGAGCAGGCTCTGGACGGATTCTATTCAAATGCTTTTCCTGTATGAGTGTTAGCAGTGAAAGCAACGATGGAGGCACCAATGTAAAGGGGATTGTGTGCTGAACAGGTCCAGCACCAGCTTTCAATCCTGGCTCTTCTGCTGTGGGAGCAGAGGCCAAACGTTCGTGCTGTACTAACTGTGCTGCTGGGCAGCTGAGAGACACCACCTGAGAATTTGGATTCAAATGGGACTTTTAGGTAGGAAACCGAGGAGAGACTGCAATGATGGTGACCCCGTTGCAAAGCTGCTTGTGTGCTGAAGAAGCAGAGCACTAGCTTTCCCTGCTGCTCCTTCTGCCGTGTGAGCAGATGCCACTGTTCATTCTGTGCTGTGTTGCTGCCAGCAGGGAGCAGGCTCTGGACTGATTCTATTCAAATGCTTTTCGTGTATGAGTGTTAGCAGTGAAAGCAACGATGAGGCACCAATGTAAAGGGGATTGTGTGCTGAACAGGTCCAGCACCAGCTTTCAATCCTGGCTCTTCTGCTGTGGGAGCAGAGGCCAAACGTTCGTGCTGTACTCACTGTGCTGCTGGGCAGCTGAGAGACACCACCTGAGAATTTGGATTCAAATGGACTTTTAGGTATGAAGCCGAGGAGAGACTGCAATGATGGTGACCACGTTGCAAAGCTGCTTGTGTGCTGAAGAAGCCAGCACTAGCTTTCCCTGCTGCTCCTTCTGCCGTGTGAGCAGATGCCACTGTTCATTCTGTGCTGTGTTGCTGCCAGCAGGGAGCAGGCTCTGGACTGATTCTATTCAAATGCTTTTTCCTGTATGAGTGTTAGCAGTGAAAGCAACGATGGAGGCACCAATGTAAAGGGGATTGTGTGCTGAACAGGTCCAGCACCAGCTTTCAATCCTGGCTCTTCTGCTGTGGGAGCAGAGACCCAACGTTCGTGCTGTACTAACTGTGCTGCTGGGCAGCTGAAGCGACACCACCTGAGAATTTGGATTCAAATGGACTTTTAGGTATGAAGCCGAGGAGAGACTGCAATGATGGTGACCCCGTTGCAAAGCTGCTTGTGTGCTGAAGAAGCCCAGCACTAGCTTTCCCTGCTGCTCCTTCTGCCGTGTGAGCAGATGCCACTGTTCATTCTGTGCTGTGTTGCTGCCAGCAGGGAGCAGGCTCTGGATGGATTCTATTCAAATGCTTTTCCTGTATGAAAGTGAGCAGTGAAAGCAACGATGGAGGCACCAATGTAAAGGGGATTGTGTGCTGAACAGGTCCAGCACCAGCTTTCAATCCTGGCTCTTCTGCTGTGGGAGCAGAGACCAAACGTTCGTGCTGTACTAACTGTGCTCCTGGGCAGCTGAGAGGGACACCACCTGAGAATTTGGATTCAAATGGACTTTTAGGTATGAAGCCGAGGAGAGACTGCAATGATGGTGACCCCGTTGCAAAGCTGCTTGTGTGCTGAAGAAGCAGAGCACTAGATTTCCCTGCTGCTCCTTCTGCCGTGTGAGCAGATGCCACTGTTCATTCTGTGCTGACTGTGTTGCTGCGCAGCAGAGAGCAGCCACTGGACTGATTCCATTCAAATGCTTTTCCTGTATGAATGTGAGCAGTGAAAGCAACGATGGAGGCACCAATGTAAGGTGATTGTGTGCTGAACAGGTCCAGCACCAGCGTTCAATCCTGGCTCTTCTGCTGTGGGAGCAGAGGCCAAACGTTCGCGCTGTACTAACTGTGCTGCTGGGCAGCTGAGAGACACCACCTGAGAATTCGGATTCAAATGGACTTTTAGGTATGAAACCGAGGAGAGACTGCAATGATGGTGACCCCGTTGCAAAGCTTCTTGTGTGCTGAAGAGACACAGCACTAGCTTTCCCTGCTGGTCCTTCTGCCGTGTGAGCAGATGCCCCTGTTCATTCTGTGCTGTGTTGCTGCCAGCAGGGAGCAGGCTCTGGACTGATTCTATTCAAATGCTTTTCCTGTACGAGTGTTAGCAGTGAAAGCAACGATGGATGCACCAATGTAAAGGGGATTGTGTGCTGAACAGGTCCAGCACCAGCTTTCAATCCTTGCTCTTCTGCTGTGGGAGCAGATGCCAAACGTTCGTGCTGTACTCACTGTGCTGCTGGGCAGCTGAGACCACTTGAGAATTTGGATTCAAATGGACTTTTAGGTATGAAGCCGAGGAGAGACTGCAATGATGGTGACCCCGTTGCAAAGCTGCTTGTGTGCTGAAGAAGCCCAGCACTAGCTTTCCCTGCTGGTCCTTCTGCCGTGTGAGCAGATGCCACTGTTCATTCTCTGCTGACTGTGTTGCTGCGCAGCAGAGAGCAGGCTCTGGACTGATTCCATTCAAATGCTTTTCCTGTATGAAAGTGAGCAGTGAAAGCAACGATGGAGGCACCAATGTAAAGGGATTGTGTGCTGAACAGGTCCAGCACCAGCTTTCAATCCTGGCTCTTCTGCTGTGGGAGCAGAGGCCAAACGTTCGTGCTGTACTCACTGTGCTGCTGGGCAGCTGAGAGACACCACCTGAGAATTTGGATTCAAATGGACTTTTAGGTATGAAACCGAGGAGAGACTGCAATGATGGTGACCCCGTTGCAAAGCTGCTTGTGTGCTGAAGAAATAGACCACTAGCTTTCCCTGCTGCTCCCTTCTGCCGTGTGAGCAGATGCCACTGTTCTTTCTGTGCTGTGTTGCTGCCAGCAGGGAGCAGGCTCTGGACGGATTCTATTCAAATGCTTTTCCTGTATGAGTGTTAGCAGTGAAAGCAACGATGGAGGCACCAATGTAAAGGGGATTGTGTGCTGAACAGGTCCAGCACCAGCTTTCAATCCTGGCTCTTCTGCTGTGGGAGCAGAGGCCAAACGTTCGTGCTGTACTAACTGTGCTGCTGGGCAGCTGAGAGACACCACCTGAGAATTTGGATTCAAATGGACTTTTAGGTAGGAAACCGAGGAGAGACTGCAATGATGGTGACCCCGTTGCAAAGCTGCTTGTGTGCTGAAGAAGCAGAGCACTAGCTTTCCCTGCTGCTCCTTCTGCCGTGTGAGCAGATGCCACTGTTCATTCTGTGCTGTGTTGCTGCCAGCAGGGAGCAGGCTCTGGACGGATTCTATTCAAATGCTTTTCGTGTATGAGTGTTAGCAGTGAAAGCAACGATGGAGGCACCAATGTAAAGGGGATTGTGTGCTGAACAGGTCCAGCACCAGCTTTCAATCCTGGCTCTTCTGCTGTGGGAGCAGAGGCCAAACGTTCGTGCTGTACTCACTGTGCTGCTGGGCAGCTGAGAGACACCACCTGAGAATTTGGATTCAAATGGACTTTTAGGTATGAAGCCGAGGAGAGACTGCAATGATGGTGACCCCGTTGCAAAGCTGCTTGTGTGCTGAAGAAGCCCAGCACTAGCTTTCCCTGCTGCTCCTTCTGCCGTGTGAGCAGATGCCACTGTTCATTCTGTGCTGTGTTGCTGCCAGCAGGGAGCAGGCTCTGGACTGATTCTATTCAAATGCTTTTCCTGTATGAGTGTTAGCAGTGAAAGCAACGATGGAGGCACCAATGTAAAGGGGATTGTGTGCTGAACAGGTCCAGCACCAGCTTTCAATCCTGGCTCTTCTGCTGTGGGAGCAGAGGCCAAACGTTCGTGCTGTACTCACTGTGCTGCTGGGCAGCTGAGACACACCACCTGAGAATTTGGATTCAAATGGACTTTTAGGTAGGAAACCGAGGAGAGACTGCAATGATGGTGACCCCGTTGCAAAGCTGCTTGTGTGCTGAAGAGACACAGCACAAGCTTTCCCTGCTGGTCCTTCTGCCGTGTGAGCAGATGCCACTGTTCATTCTGTGCTGTGTTGCTGCCAGCAGGGAGCAGGCTCTGGACTGATTCCATTCAAATGCTTTTCCTGTATGAAAGTGAGCAGTGAAAGCAACGATGGAGGCACCAATGTAAAGGGGATTGTGTGCTGAACAGGTCCAGCACCAGCTTTCAATCCTGGCTCTTCTGCTGTGGGAGCAGAGGCCAAACGTTCGTGCGGTACTAACTGTGCTGCTGGGCAGCTGAGAGACACCACCAGAGAATTTGGATTCAAATGGACTTTTAGGTAGGAAACCGAGGAGAGACTGCAATGATGGTAACCCCGTTGCAAAGCTGCTTGTGTGCTGAAGAGACACAGCCCGAGCTTTCCTGCTGGTCCTTCTGCCGTTTGAGCAGATGCCACTGTTCATTCTGTGCTGTGTTGCTGCCAGCAGGGAGCAGGCTCTGGACTGATTCTATTCAAATGCTTTTCCTGTATGAGTGTTAGCAGTGAAAGCAACGATGGAGGCACCAATGTAAAGGGGATTGTGTGCTGAACAGGTCCAGCACCAGCTTTCAATCCTGGCTCTTCTGCTGTGGGAGCAGAGGCCAAACGTTCGTGCTGTACTCACTGTGCTGCTGGGCAGCTGAGACACACCACCTGAGAATTTGGATTCAAATGGACTTTTAGGTAGGAAACCGAGGAGAGACTGCAATGATGGTGACCCCGTTGCAAAGCTGCTTGTGTGCTGAAGAGACACAGCACAAGCTTTCCCTGCTGGTCCTTCTGCCGTGTGAGCAGATGCCACTGTTCATTCTGTGCTGTGTTGCTGCCAGCAGGGAGCAGGCTCTGGACTGATTCCATTCAAATGCTTTTCCTGTATGAAAGTGAGCAGTGAAAGCAACGATGGAGGCACCAATGTAAAGGGGATTGTGTGCTGACAGGTCCAGCACCAGCTTTCAATCCTGGCTCTTCTGCTGTGGGAGCAGAGGCCAAACGTTCGTGCGGTACTAACTGTGCTGCTGGGCAGCTGAGAGACACCACCAGAGAATTTGGATTCAAATGGACTTTTAGGTAGGAAACCGAGGAGAGACTGCAATGATGGTAACCCCGTTGCAAAGCTGCTTGTGTGCTGAAGAGACACAGCCCGAGCTTTCCCTGCTGGTCCTTCTGCCGTTTGAGCAGATGCCACTGTTCATTCTGTGCTGTGTTGCTGCCAGCAGGGAGCAGGCTCTGGACGGATTCTATTCAAATGCTTTTCCTGTATGAGTGTTAGCAGTGAAAGCAACGATGGAGGCACCAATGTAAAGGGATTGTGTGCTGAACAGGTCCAGCACCAGCTTTCAATCCTGGCTCTTCTGCTGTGGGAGCAGAGGCCAAACGTTCGTGCTGTACTCACTGTGCTGCTGGGCAGCTGAGACACACCACCTGAGAATTTGGATTCAAATGGACTTTTAGGTAGGAAACCGAGGAGAGACTGCAATGATGGTGACCCCGTTGCAAAGCTGCTTGTGTGCTGAAGAGACACAGCACAAGCTTTCCCTGCTGGTCCTTCTGCCGTGTGAGCAGATGCCACTGTTTCATTCTGTGCTGTTGTTGCTGCCAGCAGGGAGCAGGCTCTGACTGATTCCATTCAAATGCCTTTTCCTGTATGAAAGTGAGCAGTGAAAGCAACGATGGAGGCACCAATGTAAAGGGGATTGTGTGCTGAACAGGTCCAGCACCAGCTTTCAATCCTGGCTCTTCTGCTGTGGGAGCAGAGGCCAAACGTTCGTGCTGTACTAACTGTGCTGCTGGGCAGCTGAGCGACACCACCTGAGAATTTGGATTCAAATGGACTTTAGGTATGAAGCCGAGGAGAGACTGCAATGATGGTGACCCAGTTGCAAAGCTGCTTGTGTGCTGAAGAAGCCCAGCACTAGCTTTCCCTGCTGCTCCTTCTGCCGTGTGAGCAGATGCCACTGTTCATTCTGTGCTGTGTTGCTGCCAGCAGGGAGCAGGCTCTGGATGGATTCTATTCAAATGCTTTTCCTGTATGAAAGTGAGCAGTGAAAGCAACGATGGAGGCACCAATGTAAAGGGGATTGTGTGCTGAACAGGTCCAGCACCAGCTTTCAATCCTGGCTCTTCTGCTGTGGGAGCAGAGACCAAACGTTCGTGCTGTACTAACTGTGCTCCTGGGCAGCTGAGAGACACCACCTGAGAATTTGGATTCAAATGGACTTTTAGGTATGAAGCCGAGGAGAGACTGCAATGATGGTGACCCCGTTGCAAAGCTGCTTGTGTACTGAAGAAGCAGAGCACTAGATTTCCCTGCTGCTCCTTCTGCCGTGTGAGCAGATGCCACTGTTCATTCTGTGCTGACTGTGTTGCTGCGCAGCAGAGAGCAGCCACTGGACTGATTCCATTCAAATGCTTTCCCTGTATGAATGTGAGCAGTGAAAGCAACGATGGAGGCACCAATGTAAAGGTGATTGTGTGCTGAACAGGTCCAGCACCAGCGTTCAATCCTGGCTCTTCTGCTGTGGGAGCAGAGGCCAAACGTTCGCGCTGTACTAACTGTGCTGCTGGGCAGCTGAGAGACACCACCTGAGAATTCGGATTCAAATGGACTTTTAGGAATGACAACCGAGGAGAGACTGCAATGATGGTGACCCCGTTGCAAAGCTTCTAGTGTGCTGAAGAGACACAGCACTAGCTTCCCTGCTGGTCCTTCTGCCGTGTGAGCAGATGCCCCTGTTCATTCTGTGCTGTGTTGCTGCCAGCAGGGAGCAGGCTCTGGACTGATTCTATTCAAATGCTTTTCCTGTACGAGTGTTAGCAGTGAAAGCAACGATGGATGCACCAATGTAAAGGGGATTGTGTGCTGAACAGGTCCAGCACCAGCTTCATCCTTGCTCTTCTGCTGTGGGAGCAGATGCCAAACGTTCGTGCTGTACTCACTGTGCTGCTGGGCAGCTGAGACCACTTGAGAATTTGGATTCAAATGGACTTTTAGGTATGAAGCCGAGGAGAGACTGCAATGATGGTGACCCCGTTGCAAAGCTGCTTGTGTGCTGAAGAAGCCCAGCACTAGCTTTCCCCTGCTGGTCCTTCTGCCGTGTGAGCAGATGCCACTGTTCATTCTCTGCTGACTGTGTTGCTGCGCAGCAGAGAGCAGGCTCTGGGACTGATTCCATTCAAATGCTTTTTCCTGTATGAAAGTGAGCAGTGAAAGCAACGATGGAGGCACCAATGTAAAGGGGATTGTGTGCTGAACAGGTCCAGCACCAGCTTTCAATCCTGGCTCTTCTGCTGTGGGAGCAGAGGCCAAACGTTCGTGCTGTACTCACTGTGCTGCTGGGCAGCTGAGAGACACCACCTGAGAATTGGATTCAAATGGACTTTTAGGTATGAAACCGAGGAGAGACTGCAATGATGGTGACCCCGTTGCAAAGCTGCTTGTGTGCTGAAGAAATAGACCACCTAGCTTTCCCTGCTGCTCCTTCTGCCGTGTGAGCAGATGCCACTGTTCTTTCTGTGCTGTGTTGCTGCCAGCAGGGAGCAGGCTCTGGACGGATTCTATTCAAATGCTTTTCCCTGTATGAGTGTTAGTGAAAGCACGATGGAGGCACCAATGTAAAGGGGATTGTGTGCTGAACAGGTCCAGCACCAGCTTTCAATCCTGGCTCTTCTGCTGTGGGAGCAGAGGCCAAACGTTCGTGCTGTACTAACTGTGCTGCTGGGCAGCTGAGAGACACCACCTGAGAATTTGGATTCAAATGGACTTTTAGGTAGGAAACCGAGGAGAGACTGCAATGATGGTGACCCCGTTGCAAAGCTGCTTGTGTGCTGAAGAAGCAGAGCACTAGCTTTCCCTGCTGCTCCTTCTGCCGTGTGAGCAGATGCCACTGTTCATCTCTGTGCTGTGTTGCTGCCAGCAGGGAGCATGCTCTGGACGGATTCTATTCAAATGCTTTTCGTGTATGAGTGTTAGCAGTGAAAGCAACGATGGAGGCACCAATGTAAAGGGGATTGTGTGCTGAACAGTCCAGCACCAGCTTTCAATCCTGGCTCTTCTGCTGTGGGAGCAGAGGCCAAACTGTTCGTGCTGTACTCACTGTGCTGCTGGGCAGCTGAGAGACACCACCTGAGAATTTGGATTCAAATGGACTTTTAGGTATGAAGCCGAGGAGAGACTGCAATGATGGTGACCCCGTTGCAAAGCTGCTTGTGCTGAAGAAGCCCAGCACTCTTCCCTGCTGCTCCTTCTGCCGTGTGAGCAGATGCCACTGTTCATTCTGTGCTGTGTTGCTGCCAGCAGGGAGCAGGCTCTGGACTGATTCTATTCAAATGCTTTTCCTGTATGAGTGTTAGCAGTGAAAGCAACGATGGAGGCACCAATGTAAAGGGATTGTGTGCTGAACAGGTCCAGCACCAGCTTTCAATCCTGGCTCTTCTGCTGTGGGAGCAGAGGCCAAACGTTCGTGCTGTACTCACTGTGCTGCTGGGCAGCTGAGACACACCACCTGAGAATTTGGATTCAAATGGACTTTTAGGTAGGAAAACCGAGGAGAGACTGCAATGATGGTGACCCCGTTGCAAAGCTGCTTGTGTGCTGAAGAGGACACAGCACAAGCTTTCCCTGCTGGTCCTTCTGCCGTGTGAGCAGATGCCACTGTTTCACTGTGCTGTGTTGCTGCCAGCAGGGAGCAGGCTCTGGACTGATTCCATTCAAATGCTTTTCCTGTATGGAAAGTGAGCAGTGAAAGCAACGATGGAGGCACCAAATGTAAAGGGGATTGTGTGCTGAACAGGTCCAGCACCAGCTTTCAATCCTGGCTCTTCTGCTGTTGGAGCAGAGGCCAAACGTTCGTGCGGTACTAACTGTGCTGCTGGGCAGCTGAGAGACACCACCAGAGAATTTGGATTCAAATGGACTTTTAGGTAGGAAACCGAGGAGAGACTGCAATGATGGTAACCCCGTTGCAAAGCTGCTTGTGTGCTGAAGAGACACCAGCCCGAGCTTTCCCTGCTGGTCCTTCTGCCGTTTGAGCAGATGCCACTGTTCATTCTGTGCTGTGTTGCTGCCAGCAGGGAGCAGGCTCTGGACGGATTCTATTCAAATGCTTTTCCGGTATGAGTGTTAGCAGTGAAAGCAACGATGGAGGCACCAATGTAAAGGGGATTGTGTGCTGAACAGGTCCAGCACCAGCTTTCAATCCTGGCTCTTCTGCTGTGGGAGCAGAGACCAAACGTTCGTGCTGTACTAACTGTGCTGCTGGGCAGCTGAGCGACACCACCTGAGAATTTGGATTCAAATGGACTTTTAGGTATGAAGCCGAGGAGAGACTGCAATGATGGTGACCCCGTTGCAAAGCTGCTTGTGTGCTGAAGAAGCCCAGCACTAGCTTTCCTGCTGCTCCTTCTGCCGTGTGAGCAGATGCCACTGTTCATTCTGTGCTGTGTTGCTGCCAGCAGGGAGCAGGCTCTGGATGGATTCTATTCAAATGCTTTTCCTGTATGAAAGTGAGCAGTGAAAGCAACCGATGGAGGCACCAATGTAAAGGGGATTGTGTGCTGAACAGGTCCAGCACCAGCTTCAATCCTGGCTCTTCTGCTGTGGGAGCAGAGACCAAACGTTCGTGCTGTACTAACTGTGCTCCTGGGCAGCTG
The DNA here is from genome assembly GCF_033815535.1 of Pezoporus flaviventris. Lineage (NCBI taxonomy): Eukaryota > Metazoa > Chordata > Aves > Psittaciformes > Psittacidae > Pezoporus > Pezoporus flaviventris. The sequence goes on along the minus strand of NW_026893323.1, from coordinate 42,699 downwards.
AGAGACACCACCTGAGAATTTGGATTCAAATGGACTTTTAGGTATGAAGCCGAGGAGAGACTGCAATGATGGTGACCCCGTTGCAAAGCTGCTTGTGTGCTGAAGAAGCAGAGCACTAGATTTCCCTGCTGCTCCTTCTGCCGTGTGAGCAGATGCCACTGTTCATTCTGTGCTGACTGTGTTGCTGCGCAGCAGAGAGCAGCCACTGGACTGATTCCATTCAAATGCTTTTCCTGTATGAATGTGAGCAGTGAAAGCAACGATGGAGGCACCAATGTAAAGGTGATTGTGTGCTGAACAGGTCCAGCACCAGCGTTCAATCCTGGGCTCTTCTGCTGTGGGAGCAGAGGCCAAACGTTCGCGCTGTACCTAACTGTGCTGCTGGGCAGCTGAGAGACACCACCTGAGAATTCGGATTCAAATGGACTTTTAGGTATGAAACCGAGGAGAGACTGCAATGATGGTGACCCCGTTGCAAAGCTTCTTGTGTGCTGAAGAGACACAGCACTAGCTTTCCCTGCTGGTCCTTCTGCCGTGTGAGCAGATGCCCCTGTTCATTCTGTGCTGTGTTGCTGCCAGCAGGGAGCAGGCTCTGGACTGATTCTATTCAAATGCTTTTCCTGTACGAGTGTTAGCAGTGAAAGCAACGATGGATGCACCAATGTAAAGGGGATTGTGTGCTGAACAGGTCCAGCACCAGCTTTCAATCCTTGCTCTTCTGCTGTGGGAGCAGATGCCAAACGTTCGTGCTGTACTCACTGTGCTGCTGGGCAGCTGAGACCACTTGAGAATTTGGATTCAAATGGACTTTTAGGTATGAAGCCGAGGAGAGACTGCAATGATGGTGACCCCGTTGCAAAGCTGCTTGTGTGCTGAAGAAGCCCAGCACTAGCTTTCCCTGCTGCTCCTTCCTGCCGTGTGAGCAGATGCCACTGTTCATTCTGTGCTGACTGTGTTGCTGCGCAGCAGAGAGCAGCCTCTGGACTGATTCCATTCAAATGCTTTTCCTGTATGAAAGTGAGCAGTGAAAGCAACGATGGAGGCACCAATGTAAAGGGGATTGTGTGCTGAACAGGTCCAGCACCAGCTTTCAATCCTGGCTCTTCTGCTGTGGGAGCAGAGGCCAAACGTTCGTGCTGTACTCACTGTGCTGCTGGGCAAGCTGAGAGACACCACCTGAGAATTTGGATTCAAATGGACTTTTAGGTATGAAACCGAGGAGAGACTGCAATGATGTGACCCCGTTGCAAAGCTGCTTGTGTGCTGAAGAATAGACAACTAGCTTTCCCTGCTGCTCCTTCTGCCGTGTGAGCAGATGCCACTGTTCATTCTGTGCTGTGTTGCTGCCAGCAGGGAGCAGGCTCTGGACGGATTCTATTCAAAATGCTTTTCCTGTATGAGTGTTAGCAGTGAAAGCAACGATGGAGGCACCAATGTAAAGGGATTGTGTGCTGAACAGGTCCAGCACCAGCTTTCAATCCTGGCTCTTCTGCTGTGGGAGCAGAGGCCAAACGGTTCGTGCTGTACTAACTGTGCTGCTGGGCAGCTGAGAGACACCACCTGAGAATTTGGATTCAAATGGACTTTTAGGTAGGAAACCGAGGAGAGACTGCAATGATGGTGACCCCGTTGCAAAGCTGCTTGTGTGCTGAAGAAGCAGAGCACTAGCTTTCCTGCTGCTCCTTCTGCCGTGTGAGCAGATGCCACTGTTCATTCTGTGCTGACAGTGTTCCTGCGCAGCAGAGAGCAGGCTCTGGACTGATTCCATTCAAATGCTTTTTCTGTATGAAAGTGAGCAGTGAAAGCAACGATGGAGGCACCAATGTAAAGGGGATTGTGTGCTGAACAGGTCCAGCACCAGCTTTCAATCCTGGCTCTTCTGCTGTGGGAGCAGAGGCCAAACGTTCGTGCTGTACTCACTGTGCTGCTGGGCAGCTGAGCGACACCACCTGAGAATTTGGGATTCAAATGGACTTTTAGGTATGAAACCGAGGAGAGACTGCAATGATGGTGACCCCGATGCAAAGCTGCTTGTGTGCTGAAGAGACACAGCCCGAGCTTTCCCTGCTGCTCCTTCTGCCGTGTGAGCAGATGCCACTGTTCATTCTGTGCTGACTGTTTTCCTGCGCAGCAGAGAGCAGGCTCTGGACTGATTCCATTCAAATGCTTTTCCTGTATGAAAGTGAGCAGTGAAAGCAACGATGGTGGCACCAATGTAAAGGGGATTGTGTGCTGAACAGGTTCCAGCACCAGCTTTCAATCCTGGCTCTTCTGCTGTGGGAGCAGAGGCCAAACGTTCGTGCTGTACTCACTGTGCTGCTGGGCAGCTGAGCGACAGCACCTGAGAATTCGGATTCAAATGGACTTTTAGGTATGAACCCGAGGAGAGACTGCAATGATGGTGACCCCGTTGCAAAGCTTCTTGTGTGCTGAAGAAGCAGAGCACTAGCTTTCCCTGCTGCTCCTTCTGCCGTGTGAGCAGATGCCACTGTTCAGTCTGTGCTGACGGTGTTGCTGCGCAGCAGAGAGCAGCCTCTGGACTGATTCCATTCAAATGCTTTTCCTGTATGAATGTGAGCAGTGAAAGCAACGATGGAGGCACCAATGTAAAGGGGATTGTGTGCTGAACAGGTCCAGCACCAGCTTTCAATCCTGGCTCTTCTGCTGTGGGAGCAGAGGCCAAACGTTCGTGCTGTACTAACTGTGCTGCTGGGCAGCTGAGAGACACCACCTGAGAATTTGGATTCAAATGGACTTTTAGGTATGAAACCGAGGAGAGACTGCAATGATGGTGACCCCGTTGCAAAGCTGCTTGTGTGCTGAAGAAGCAGAGCACTAGCTTTCCCTGCTGCTCCTTCTGCTGTGTGAGCAGATGCCACTGTTCATTCTGTGCTGACTGTGTTGCTGCGCAGCAGAGAGCAGCCTCTGGACTGATTCCATTCAAATGCTTTTCCTGTATGAATGTGAGCAGTGAAAGCAACGATGGAGGCACCAATGTAAGGGGATTGTGTGCTGAACAGGTCCAGCACCAGCTTTCAATCCTGGCTCTTCTGCTGTGGGAGCAGAGGCCAAACGTTCGTGCTGTACTCACTGTGCTGTGGGCAGCTGAGCGACACCACCTGAGAATTCGGATTCAAATGGACTTTTAGGTATTAAGCCGAGGAGAGACTGCAATGATGGTGACCCCGTGCAAAGCTGCTTGTGTGCTGAAGAAGCAGAGCACTAGCTTTCCCTGCTGCTCCTTCTGCCGTGTGAGCAGATGCCACTGTTCATTCTGTGCTGACTGCGTTGCTGCGCAGCAGAGAGCAGGCTCTGGACTGATTCCATTCAAATGCTTTTCCTGTATGAATGTGAGCAGTGAAAGCAACGATGGAGGCACCAATGTAAAGGTGATTGTGTGCTGAACAGGTCCAGCACCAGCTTTCAATCCTGGCTCTTCTGCTGTGGGAGCAGAGGCCAAACGTTCGTGCGGTACTCACTGTGCTGCTGGGCAGCTGAGAGACACCACCTGAGAATTTGGATTCAAATGGACTTTTAGGTATGAACCGAGGAGAGACTGCAATGATGGTGACCCGTTGCAAAGCTGCTTGTGTGCTGAAGAGAACAGCACTAGCTTTCCCTGCTGCTCCTTCTGCCGTGTGAGCAGATGCCCCTGTTCATTCTGTGCTGTGTTGCTGCCAGCAGGGAGCAGCCTCTGGACTGATTCTATTCAAATGCTTTTCCTGTACGAGTGTTAGCAGTGAAAGCAACGATGGATGCACCAATGTAAAGGGGATTGTGTGCTGAACAGGTCCAGCACCAGCTTTCAATCCTTGCTCTTCTGCTGTGGGAGCAGATGCCAAACGTTCGTGCTGTACTCACTGTGCTGCTGGGCAGCTGAGACCGCTTGAGAATTTGGATTCAAATGGACTTTTAGGTATGAAACCGAGGAGAGACTGAAATGATGGTGACCCCGTTGCAAAGCTGCTTGTGTGCTGAAGAAGCAGAGCACTAGCTTTCCCTGCTGCTCCTTCTGCCGTGTGAGCAGATGCCACTGTTCATTCTGTGCTGACTGTGTTGCTGCGCAGCAGAGAGCAGGCTCTGGACTGATTCCATTCAAATGCTTTTCCTGTATGAATGTGAGCAGTGAAAGCAACGATGGAGGCACCAATGTAAAGGTGATTGTGTGCTGACAGGTCCAGCACCAGCTTTCAATCCTGGCTCTTCTGCTGTGGGAGCAGAGGCAAACGTTCGTGCTGTACTAACTGTGCTGCTGGGCAGCTGAGAGACACCACCTGAGAATTTGGATTCAAATGGACTTTTAGGTATGAAACCGAGGAGAGACTGCAATGATGGTGACCCCGTTGCAAAGCTTCTTGTGTGCTGAAGAGACACAGCACTAGCTTTCCCTGCTGGTCCCTTCTGCCGTGTGAGCAGATGCCCCTGTTCATTCTGTGCTGTGTTGCTGCCAGCAGGGAGCAGGCTCTGGACTGATTCTATTCAAATGCTTTTCCTGTACGAGTGTTAGCAGTGAAAGCAACGATGGATGCACCAATGTAAAGGGGATTGTGTGCTGAACAGGTCCAGCACCAGCTTTCAATCCTTGCTCTTCTGCTGTGGGAGCAGATGCCAAACGTTCGTGCTGTACTCACTGTGCTGCTGGGCAGCTGAGACGGCTTGAGAATTTGGATTCAAATGGACTTTTAGGTATGAAACCGAGGAGAGACTGAAAATGATGGTGACCCCGTTGCAAAGCTGCTTGTGTGCTGAAGAAGCAGAGCACTAGCTTTCCCTGCTGCTCCTTCTGCCGTGTGAGCAGATGCCACTGTTCATTCTGTGCTGACTGTGTTGCTGCCAGCAGAGAGGGAGCCTCTGGACTGATTCCATTCAAATGCTTTTCCTGTATGAAAGTGAGCAGTGAAAGCAACGATGAATGCACCAATGTAAAAAGGGATTGTTGCTGAACAGGTCCAGCACCAGCTTTCAATCCTGGCTCTTCTGCTGTGGGAGCAGAGGCCAAACGTTCGTGCTGTACTCACTGTGCTGCTGGGCAGCTGAGAGACACCACCTGAGAATTTGGATTCAAATGGACTTTTAGGTATGAAGCCGAGGAGAGACTGCAATGATGGTGACCCCTTTGCAAAGCTGCTTGTGTGCTGAAGAGCAGAGCACTAGCTTTCCCTGCTGCTCCTTCTGCCGTGTGAGCAGATGCCACTGTTCATTCTGTGCTGACTGTGTTGCTGCGCAGCAGAGAGAGGGCTCTGGACTGATTCCATTCAAATGCTTTTCCTGTATGAAAGTGAGCAGTGAAAGCAACGATGGAGGCACCAATGTAAAGGGGATTGTGTGCTGAACAGGTCCAGCACCAGCTTTCAATCCTGGCTCTTCTGCTGTGGGAGCAGAGGCCTAACGTTCGTGCTGTACTCCACTGTGCTGCTGGGCAGCTGAGAGACACCACCTGAGAATTTTGGATTCAAATGGACTTTTAGGTATGAAACCGAGGAGAGACTGCAATGATGGTGAACCCCGTTGCAAAGCTGCTTGTGTGCTGAAGAAGCAGAGCACTAGCTTTCCCTGCTGCTCCTTCTGCCGTGTGAGCAGATGCCACTGTTCATTCTGTGCTGACTGTGTTGCTGCGCAGCAGAGAGGAGCCTCTTGACTGATACCATTCAAATGCTTTTCCTGTATGAAAGTGAGCAGTGAAAGCAACGATGAATGCACCAATGTAAAAGGGATGTGTGCTGAACAGGTCCAGCACCAGCTTTCAATCCTGGCTCTTCTGCTGTGGGAGCAGAGGCCAAACGTTCGTGCGTACTAACTGTGCTGCTGGGCAGCCTGAGAGGACACCACCTGAGAATTTGGATTCAAATGGACTTTTTAGGTAGGAAACCGAGGAGAGACTGCAATGATGGTGACCCCGTTGCAAAGCTGCTTGTGTGCTGAAGAAGGCAGAGCACCTAGCTTTCCCTGCTGCTCCTTCTGACTTGTGAGCAGATGCCACTGTTCATTCTGTGCTGACTGTGTTGCTGCGCAGCAGAGAGCAGCCTCTGGACCTGATTCCATTCAAATGCTTTTCCTGAATGAATGTGAGCAGTGAAAGCAACGATGGAGGCACCAATGTAAAGGTGATTGTGTGCGAACCAGGTCCAGCACCAGCTTTCAATCCTGGCTCTTCTGCTGTGGGAGCAGAGGCCCAAACGTTCGTGCTGTACTCACTGTGCTGCTGGGCAGCTGAGAGACACCACCTGAGAATTTGGATTCAAATGGACTTTTAGGTATGAACCCGAGGAGAGACTGCAATGATGGTGACCCCTTTGCAAAGGCTGCTTGTGTGCTGAAGAAGCAGAGCACTAGCTTTCCCTGCTGCTCCTTCTGCCGTGTGAGCAGATGATACTGTTCATTCTGTGCTGACTGTGTTCCTGCGCAGCAGAGAGCAGGCTCTGGACTGATTCCATTCAAAGCTTTCCCTGTATGAAAGTGAGCAGTGAAAGCAACGATGGAGGCACCAATGTAAAGGTGATTGTGAGCTGAACAGGTCCAGCACCAGCTTTCAATCTGGCTCTTCTGCTGTAGGGAGCAGAGGCCAAACGATCTGTGCTTGTACTAACTGTGCTGCTGGGCAGCTGAGAGACACCACCTGAGAATTTGGATTCAAATGGACTTTTAGGTATTGAACCGAGGAGAGATTGCAATGATGGTGACCCCGTTGCAAAGCTCTTGTGTGCTGAAGAAGCAGAGGCACTAGCTTTCCCTGCTGGTCCTTCTGCCGTGTGAGCAGATGCCCCTGTTCATTCTGTGCCTGTGTTGCTGCCAGCAGGGAGCAGGCTCTGGACTGATTCTATTCAAATGCTTTTCCTGTACGAGTGTTAGCAGTGAAAGCAACGATGGGATGCACCAATGTAAAGGGGATTGTGTGCTGAACAGGTCCAGCACCAGCTTTCAATCCTTGCTCTTCTGCTGTTGGGAGCAGATGCCAAACGTTCGTGCTGAACTCACTGTGCTGCTGGGCAGCTGAGACCGTTGAGAATTTGGATTCAAATGGACTTTTAGGTATGAAACCGAGGAGAGACTGAGATGATGGTGACCCCGTTGCAAAGCTGCTTGTGTGCTGAAAGAAGCAGAGCACTAGCTTTCCCTGCTGCTCCTTCTGCCGTGTGAGCAGATGCCACAGTTCATTCTGTGCTGACTGTGTTGCTGCGCAGCAGAGAGGAGCCTCTGGACTGATACCATTCAAATGCTTTCCTGTATGAAAGTGAGCAGTGAAAGCAACGATGAATGCACCAATGTAAAAGGGATTGTGTTGCTGAACAGGTCCAGCACCCAGCTTTCAATCCTGGCTCTTCTTGCTGTGGGAGCAGAGGCCAAACGTTCGTGCTGTACTCACTGTGCTGCTGGGCAGCTGAGAGACACCATCTGAGAATTTGGATTCAAATGGACTTTTAGGTATGAAACCGAGGAGAGACTGCAATGATGGTGACCCCGTTGCAAAGCTGCTTGTGTGCTGAAGAAGCCAGAGCACTAGCTTTCCCTGCTGCTCCTTATGCGTGTGAGCAGATGCCACTGTTCATTCTGTGCTGACGGTGTTGCTGCGCAGCAGAGAGCAGCCTCTGGACTGATTCCATTCAAATGCTTTTCCTGTATGAATGTGAGCAGTGAAAGCAACGATGGAGGCACCATGTAAAGGCGATTGTGTGCTGAACAGGTCCAGCACCAGCTTTCCAATCCTGCTCTTCTGCGGTGGGAGCAGAGGCCAAACGTTCGTGCTGTACTAACTGTGCTGCTGGGCAGCAGAGAGACACCACCTGAGAATTGGATTCAAATGGACTTTTAGGTATGAACCCGAGGAGAGACTGCAATGATGGTGACCCCGTTGCAAAGCTGCTTGGTGCTGAAGAAGCAGAGCACTAGCTTTCTCTGCTGCTCCTTCTGCCGTGTGAGCAGATGCCACTGTTCATTCTGTGCTGACAGTGTTGCTGCGCAGCAGAGAGCAGGCTCTGGACTGATTCCATTCAAATGCCTTTTCCTGTATGAAAGTGAGCAGTGAAAGCAACGATGAATGCACCAATGTAAAATTGATTGTGTGCTGAACAGGTCCAGCACCAGCTTTCAATCCTGGCTCTTCTGCTGTGGAGCAGAGGCCAAACGTTCGTGCTGTACTAACTGTGCTGCTGGGCAGCTGAGCGACACCACCTGAGAATTTGGATTCAAAATGGACTTTTAGGTATGAAACCGAGGAGAGACTGCAATGATGGTGACCCGTTTGCAAAGCTGCTTGTGTGCTGAAGAAGCAGAGCACTAGCTTTCCCTGCTGCTCCTTCTGCCGTGTGAGCAGATGCCACTGTTCATTCTGTGCTGTGTTGCTGCCAGCAGGGAGCAGGCTCTGGACGGATTCTATTCAAATGCTTTTCCTGTATGAGTGTTAGCAGTGAAAGCAACGATGGAGGCACCAATGTAAAGGGGATTGTGTGCTGAACAGGTCCAGCACCAGCTTTCAATCCTTGCTCTTCTGCTGTTGGGAGCAGATGCCAAACGTTCGTGCTGTACTCACTGTGCTGCTGGGCAGCTGAGACCGCTTGAGAATTTGGATTCAAATGGACTTTTAGGTATGAAACCGAGGAGAGACTGAAATGATGGTGACCCCGTTGCAAAGCTGCTTGTGTGCTGAAGAAGCAGAGCACCTAGCTTTCCCTGCTGCTCCTTCTGCCGTGTGAGCCAGATGCCACTCTTCATTCTGTGCTGACTGTGTTGCTGCGCAGCAGAGAGAGGGCTCTGGACTGATTCCATTCAAATGCTTTTCCTGTATGAAAGTGAGCAGTGAAAGCAACGATGGAGGCACCAATGTAAAGGGGATTGTGTGCTGAACAGGTCCAGCACCAGCTTTCAATCCTGGCTCTTCTGCTGTGGGAGCAGAGGCCAAACGTTCGTGCTGTACTCACTGTGCTGCTGGGCAGCTGAGAGACACCACCTGAGAATTTGGATTCAAATGGACTTTTAGGTATGAAGCCGAGGAGAGACTGCAATGATGGTGACCCCTTTGCAAAGCTGCTTGTGTGCTGAAGAAGCAGAGCACTAGCTTTCCCTGCTGCTCCTTCTGCCGTGTGAGCAGATGCCACTGTTCATTCTGTGCTGACTGTGTTGCTGCGCAGCAGAGAGAGGGCTCTGGACTGATTCCATTCAAATGCTTTTCCTGTATGAAAGTGAGCAGTGAAAGCAACGATGGAGGCACCAATGTAAAGGGGATTGTGTGCTGAACAGGTCCAGCACCAGCTTTCAATCCTGGCTCTTCTGCTGTGGGAGCAGAGGCCTAACGTTCGTGCTGTACTCACTGTGCTGCTGGGCAGCTGAGAGACACCACCTGAGAATTTGGATTCAAATGGACTTTTAGGTATGAAACCGAGGAGAGACTGCAATGATGGTGACCCCGTTGCAAAGCTGCTTGTGTGCTGAAGAAGCAGAGCACTAGCTTTCCCCTGCTGCTCCTTCTGCCGTGTGAGCAGATGCCACTGTTCATTCTGTGCTGACTGTGTTGCCTGCGCAGCAGAGAGCAGGCTCAGGGCTGATACCATTCAAATGCTTTTCCTGTATGAAAGTGAGCAGTGAAAGCAACGATGAATGCACCAATGTAAAAGGGATTGTGTGCTGAACAGGTCCAGCACCAGCTTTCAATCCTGGCTCTTCTGCTGTGGGAGCAGAGGCCAAACGTTCGTGCTGTACTAACTGTGCTGCTGGGCAGCTGAGATGACACCACCTGAGAATTGGATTCAAATGGACTTTTAGGTAGGAAACCGAGGAGAGACTGCAATGATGGTGACCCCGTTGCAAAGCTGCTGTGTGCTGAAGAAGCAGAGCACTAGCTTTCCCTGCTGCTCCTTCTGCCTTGTGAGCAGATGCCACTGTTCATTCTGTGCTGACTGTGTTCCTGCGCAGCAGAGGAGCAGGCTCTGGACTGATTCCATTCAAATGCTTTCCCTGTATGAAAGTGAGCAGTGAAAGCAACGATGGAGGCACCAATGTAAAGGTGATTGTGTGCTGAACAGGTCCAGCACCAGCTTTCAATCCTGGCTCTTCTGCTGTGGGAGCAGAGGCCAAACGTTCGTGCTGTACTAACTGTGCTGCTGGGCAGCTGAGAGACACCACCTGAGAATTTGGATTCAAATGGACTTTTAGGTATGAAACCGAGGAGAGACTGCAATGATGGTGACCCCGTTGCAAAGCTTCTTGTGTGCTGAAGAAGCAGAGCACTAGCTTTCCCTGCTGGTCCTTCTGCCGTGTGAGCAGATGCCCCTGTTCATTTCTGTGCTGTGTTGCTGCCAGCAGGGAGCAGGCTCTGGACTGATTCTATTCAAATGCTTTTCCTGTACGAGTGTTAGCAGTGAAAGCAACGATGGATGCACCAATGTAAAGGGGATTGTGTGCTGAACAGGTCCAGCACCAGCTTTCAATCCTTGCTCTTCTGCTGTGGGAGCAGATGCCAAACGTTCGTGCTGTACTCACTGTGCTGCTGGGGCAGCTGAGACCGCTTGAGAATTTGGATTAAAATGGACTTTTAGGTATGAAACCGAGGAGAGACTGAAATGATGGTGACCCCGTTGCAAAGCTGCTTGTGTGCATGAAGAAGCAGAGCACTAGCTTTCCCTGCTGCTCCTTCTGCCGTGTGAGCAGATGCCACTGCTCATTCTGTGCTGACTGTGTTGCTGCGCAGCAAGAGAGGAGCCTCTGGACTGATACCATTCAAATGCTTTTCCTGTATGATAGTGAGCAGTGAAAGCAACGATGAATGCAACCAATGTTAAAAGGGATTGTGTGGCTGAACAGGTCCCGCAGGCTCTTCTGCTGTGGGAGCAGAGGCCAAACGTTCGTGCTGTACTCACTGTGCTGCTGGGCAGCTGAGAGACACCATCTGAGAATTTGGATTCAAATGGACTTTTAGGTATGAAACCGAGGAGAGACTGCAATGATGGTGACCCCGTTGCAAAGCTGCTTGTGTGCTGAAGAAGCAGAGCACTAGCTTTCCCTGCTGCTCCTTCTGCCGTGTGAGCAGATGCCACTGTTCATTCTGTGCTGACTGTGTTGCTGCGCAGCAGAGAGCAGCCTCTGGACTGATTCCATTCAAATGCTTTTCCTGTATGAATGTGAGCAGTGAAAGCAACGATGGAGGCACCAATGTAAAGGTGATTGTGTGCTGAACAGGTCCAGCACCAGCTTTCAATCCTGGCTCTTCTGCTGTGGGAGCAGAGGCCAAACGTTCGTGCTGTACTAACTGTGCTGCTGGGCAGCTGAGAGACACCACCTGAGAATTTGGATTCAAATGGACTTTTAGGTATGAACCCGAGGAGAGACTGCAATGATGGTGACCCCGTTGCAAAGCTGCTTGTGTGCTGAAGAAGCAGAGCACTAGCTTTCTCTGCTGCTCCTTCTGCCGTGTGAGCAGATGCCACTGTTCATTCTGTGCTGACTGTGTTGCTGCGCAGCAGAGAGCAGCCTCTGGACTGATTCCATTCAAATGCTTTTCCTGTATGAAAGTGAGCAGTGAAAGCAACGATGAATGCACCAATGTAAAAGTGATTGTGTGCTGAACAGGTCCAGCACCAGCTTTCAATCCTGGCTCTTCTGCTGTGGGAGCAGAGGCCAAACGTTCGTGCTGTACTAACTGTGCTGCTGGGCAGCTGAGAGACACCACCTGAGAATTTGGATTCAAATGGACTTTTAGGTATGAACCCGAGGAGAGACTGCAATGATGGTGACCCCGTTGCAAAGCTGCTTGTGTGCTGAAGAAGCAGAGCACTAGCTTTCTCTGCTGCTCCTTCTGCCGTGTGAGCAGATGCCACTGTTCATTCTGTGCTGACTGTGTTGCTGCGCAGCAGAGAGCAGCCTCTGGACTGATTCCATTCAAATGCTTTTCCTGTATGAAAGTGAGCAGTGAAAGCAACGATGAATGCACCAATGTAAAAGTGATTGTGTGCTGAACAGGTCCAGCACCAGCTTTCAATCCTGGCTCTTCTGCTGTGGGAGCAGAGGCCAAACGTTCGTGCTGTACTAACTGTGCTGCTGGGCAGCTGAGCGACACCACCTGAGAATTTGGATTCAAATGGACTTTTAGGTATGAAACCGAGGAGAGACTGCAATGATGGTGACCCCGTTGCAAAGCTGCTTGTGTGCTGAAGAAGCAGAGCACTAGCTTTCCCTGCTGCTCCTTCTGCCGTGTGAGCAGATGCCACTGTTCATTCTGTGCTGTGTTGCTGCCAGCAGGGAGCAGGCTCTGGACGGATTCTATTCAAATGCTTTTCCTGTATGAGTGTTAGCAGTGAAAGCAACGATGGAGGCACCAATGTAAAGGGGATTGTGTGCTGAACAGGTCCAGCACCAGCTTTCAATCCTTGCTCTTCTGCTGTGGGAGCAGATGCCAAACGTTCGTGCTGTACTCACTGTGCTGCTGGGCAGCTGAGACCGCTTGAGAATTTGGATTCAAATGGACTTTTAGGTATGAAACCGAGGAGAGACTGAAATGATGGTGACCCCGTTGCAAAGCTGCTTGTGTGCTGAAGAAGCAGAGCACTAGCTTTCCCTGCTGCTCCTTCTGCCGTGTGAGCAGATGCCACTCTTCATTCTGTGCTGACTGTGTTGCTGCGCAGCAGAGAGAGGGCTCTGGACTGATTCCATTCAAATGCTTTTCCTGTATGAAAGTGAGCAGTGAAAGCAACGATGGAGGCACCAATGTAAAGGGGATTGTGTGCTGAACAGGTCCAGAACCAGCTTTCAATCCTGGCTCTTCTGCTGTGGGAGCAGAGGCCAAACGTTCGTGCTGTACTCACTGTGCTGCTGGGCAGCTGAGAGACACCACCTGAGAATTTGGATTCAAATGGACTTTTAGGTATGAAGCCGAGGAGAGACTGCAATGATGGTGACCCCTTTGCAAAGCTGCTTGTGTGCTGAAGAAGCAGAGCACTAGCTTTCCCTGCTGCTCCTTCTGCCGTGTGAGCAGATGCCACTGTTCATTCTGTGCTGACTGTGTTGCTGCGCAGCAGAGAGAGGGCTCTGGACTGATTCCATTCAAATGCTTTTCCTGTATGAAAGTGAGCAGTGAAAGCAACGATGGAGGCACCAATGTAAAGGGGATTGTGTGCTGAACAGGTCCAGCACCAGCTTTCAATCCTGGCTCTTCTGCTGTGGGAGCAGAGGCCTAACGTTCGTGCTGTACTCACTGTGCTGCTGGGCAGCTGAGAGACACCACCTGAGAATTTGGATTCAAATGGACTTTTAGGTATGAAACCGAGGAGAGACTGCAATGATGGTGACCCCGTTGCAAAGCTGCTTGTGTGCTGAAGAAGCAGAGCACTAGCTTTCCCTGCTGCTCCTTCTGCCGTGTGAGCAGATGCCACTGTTCATTCTGTGCTGACTGTGTTGCTGCGCAGCAGAGAGCAGGCTCAGGGCTGATACCATTCAAATGCTTTTCCTGTATGAAAGTGAGCAGTGAAAGCAACGATGAATGCACCAATGTAAAAGGGATTGTGTGCTGAACAGGTCCAGCACCAGCTTTCAATCCTGGCTCTTCTGCTGTGGGAGCAGAGGCCAAACGTTCGTGCTGTACTAACTGTGCTGCTGGGCAGCTGAGAGACACCACCTGAGAATTTGGATTCAAATGGACTTTTAGGTAGGAAACCGAGGAGAGACTGCAATGATGGTGACCCCGTTGCAAAGCTGCTTGTGTGCTGAAGAAGCAGAGCACTAGCTTTCCCTGCTGGTCCTTCTGCCTTGTGAGCAGATGCCACTGTTCATTCTGTGCTGACTGTGTTGCTGCGCAGCAGAGAGCAGCCTCTGGACTGATTCCATTCAAATGCTTTTCCTGTATGAATGTGAGCAGTGAAAGCAACGATGGAGGCACCAATGTAAAGGTGATTGTGTGCTGAACAGGTCCAGCACCAGCTTTCAATCCTGGCTCTTCTGCTGTGGGAGCAGATGCCAAACGTTCGTGCTGTACTCACTGTGCTGCTGGGCAGCTGAGAGACACCACCTGAGAATTTGGATTCAAATGGACTTTTAGGTATGAACCCGAGGAGAGACTGCAATGATGGTGACCCCTTTGCAAAGCTGCTTGTGTGCTGAAGAAGCAGAGCACTAGCTTTCCCTGCTGCTCCTTCTGCCGTGTGAGCAGATGATACTGTTCATTCTGTGCTGACTGTGTTCCTGCGCAGCAGAGAGCAGGCTCTGGACTGATTCCATTCAAATGCTTTCCCTGTATGAAAGTGAGCAGTGAAAGCAACGATGGAGGCACCAATGTAAAGGTGATTGTGTGCTGAACAGGTCCAGCACCAGCTTTCAATCCTGGCTCTTCTGCTGTGGGAGCAGAGGCCAAACGTTCGTGCTGTACTAACTGTGCTGCTGGGCAGCTGAGAGACACCACCTGAGAATTTGGATTCAAATGGACTTTTAGGTATGAAACCGAGGAGAGACTGCAATGATGGTGACCCCGTTGCAAAGCTTCTTGTGTGCTGAAGAAGCAGAGCACTAGCTTTCCCTGCTGGTCCTTCTGCCGTGTGAGCAGATGCCCCTGTTCATTCTGTGCTGTGTTGCTGCCAGCAGGGAGCAGGCTCTGGACTGATTCTATTCAAATGCTTTTCCTGTACGAGTGTTAGCAGTGAAAGCAACGATGGATGCACCAATGTAAAGGGGATTGTGTGCTGAACAGGTCCAGCACCAGCTTTCAATCCTTGCTCTTCTGCTGTGGGAGCAGATGCCAAACGTTCGTGCTGTACTCACTGTGCTGCTGGGCAGCTGAGACCGCTTGAGAATTTGGATTCAAATGGACTTTTAGGTATGAAACCGAGGAGAGACTGAAATGATGGTGACCCCGTTGCAAAGCTGCTTGTGTGCTGAAGAAGCAGAGCACTAGCTTTCCCTGCTGCTCCTTCTGCCGTGTGAGCAGATGCCACTGTTCATTCTGTGCTGACTGTGTTGCTGCGCAGCAGAGAGGAGCCTCTGGACTGATACCATTCAAATGCTTTTCCTGTATGAAAGTGAGCAGTGAAAGCAACGATGAATGCACCAATGTAAAAGGGATTGTGTGCTGAACAGGTCCAGCACCAGCTTTCAATCCTGGCTCTTCTGCTGTGGGAGCAGAGGCCAAACGTTCGTGCTGTACTCACTGTGCTGCTGGGCAGCTGAGAGACACCATCTGAGAATTTGGATTCAAATGGACTTTTAGGTATGAAACCGAGGAGAGACTGCAATGATGGTGACCCCGTTGCAAAGCTGCTTGTGTGCTGAAGAAGCAGAGCACTAGCTTTCCCTGCTGCTCCTTCTGCCGTGTGAGCAGATGCCACTGTTCATTCTGTGCTGACTGTGTTGCTGCGCAGCAGAGAGCAGCCTCTGGACTGATTCCATTCAAATGCTTTTCCTGTATGAATGTGAGCAGTGAAAGCAACGATGGAGGCACCAATGTAAAGGTGATTGTGTGCTGAACAGGTCCAGCACCAGCTTTCAATCCTGGCTCTTCTGCTGTGGGAGCAGAGGCCAAACGTTCGTGCTGTACTAACTGTGCTGCTGGGCAGCTGAGAGACACCACCTGAGAATTTGGATTCAAATGGACTTTTAGGTATGAACCCGAGGAGAGACTGCAATGATGGTGACCCCGTTGCAAAGCTGCTTGTGTGCTGAAGAAGCAGAGCACTAGCTTTCTCTGCTGCTCCTTCTGCCGTGTGAGCAGATGCCACTGTTCATTCTGTGCTGACTGTGTTGCTGCGCAGCAGAGAGCAGCCTCTGGACTGATTCCATTCAAATGCTTTTCCTGTATGAAAGTGAGCAGTGAAAGCAACGATGAATGCACCAATGTAAAAGTGATTGTGTGCTGAACAGGTCCAGCACCAGCTTTCAATCCTGGCTCTTCTGCTGTGGGAGCAGAGGCCAAACGTTCGTGCTGTACTAACTGTGCTGCTGGGCAGCTGAGCGACACCACCTGAGAATTTGGATTCAAATGGACTTTTAGGTATGAAACCGAGGAGAGACTGCAATGATGGTGACCCCGTTGCAAAGCTGCTTGTGTGCTGAAGAAGCAGAGCACTAGCTTTCCCTGCTGCTCCTTCTGCCGTGTGAGCAGATGCCACTGTTCATTCTGTGCTGTGTTGCTGCCAGCAGGGAGCAGGCTCTGGACGGATTCTATTCAAATGCTTTTCCTGTATGAGTGTTAGCAGTGAAAGCAACGATGGAGGCACCAATGTAAAGGGATTGTGTGCTGAACAGGTCCAGCACCAGCTTTCAATCCTTGCTCTTCTGCTGTGGGAGCAGATGCCAAACGTTCGTGCTGTACTCACTGTGCTGCTGGGCAGCTGAGACCGCTTGAGAATTTGGATTCAAATGGACTTTTAGGTATGAAACCGAGGAGAGACTGAAATGATGGTGACCCCGTTGCAAAGCTGCTTGTGTGCTGAAGAAGCAGAGCACTAGCTTTCCCTGCTGCTCCTTCTGCCGTGTGAGCAGATGCCACTGTTCAGTCTGTGCTGACTGTGTTGCTGCGCAGCAGAGAGCAGCCTCTGGACTGATTCCATTCAAATGCTTTTCCTGTATGAATGTGAGCAGTGAAAGCAACGATGGAGGCACCAATGTAAAGGTGATTGTGTGCTGAACAGGTCCAGCACCAGCTTTCAATCCTGGCTCTTCTGCTGTGGGAGCAGATGCCAAACGTTCGTGCTGTACTCACTGTGCTGCTGGGCAGCTGAGAGACACCACCTGAGAATTTGGATTCAAATGGACTTTTAGGTATGAACCCGAGGAGAGACTGCAATGATGGTGACCCCTTTGCAAAGCTGCTTGTGTGCTGAAGAAGCAGAGCACTAGCTTTCCCTGCTGCTCCTTCTGCCGTGTGAGCAGATGATACTGTTCATTCTGTGCTGACTGTGTTCCTGCGCAGCAGAGAGCAGGCTCTGGACTGATTCCATTCAAATGCTTTCCCTGTATGAAAGTGAGCAGTGAAAGCAACGATGGAGGCACCAATGTAAAGGTGATTGTGTGCTGAACAGGTCCAGCACCAGCTTTCAATCCTGGCTCTTCTGCTGTGGGAGCAGAGGCCAAACGTTCGTGCTGTACTAACTGTGCTGCTGGGCAGCTGAGAGACACCACCTGAGAATTTGGATTCAAATGGACTTTTAGGTATGAAACCGAGGAGAGACTGCAATGATGGTGACCCCGTTGCAAAGCTTCTTGTGTGCTGAAGAGACACAGCACTAGCTTTCCCTGCTGGTCCTTCTGCCGTGTGAGCAGATGCCCCTGTTCATTTTGTGCTGTGTTGCTGCCAGCAGGGAGCAGGCTCTGGACTGATTCTATTCAAATGCTTTTCCTGTACGAGTGTTAGCAGTGAAAGCAACGATGGATGCACCAATGTAAAGGGGATTGTGTGCTGAACAGGTCCAGCACCAGCTTTCAATCCTTGCTCTTCTGCTGTGGGAGCAGATGCCAAACGTTCGTGCTGTACTCACTGTGCTGCTGGGCAGCTGAGACCGCTTGAGAATTTGGATTCAAATGGACTTTTAGGTATGAAACCGAGGAGAGACTGAAATGATGGTGACCCCGTTGCAAAGCTGCTTGTGTGCTGAAGAAGCAGAGCACTAGCTTTCCCTGCTGCTCCTTCTGCCGTGTGAGCAGATGCCACTGTTCATTCTGTGCTGACTGTGTTGCTGCGCAGCAGAGAGGAGCCTCTGGACTGATACCATTCAAATGCTTTTCCTGTATGAAAGTGAGCAGTGAAAGCAACGATGAATGCACCAATGTAAAAGGGATTGTGTGCTGAACAGGTCCAGCACCAGCTTTCAATCCTGGCTCTTCTGCTGTGGGAGCAGAGGCCAAACGTTCGTGCTGTACTCACTGTGCTGCTGGGCAGCTGAGAGACACCATCTGAGAATTTGGATTCAAATGGACTTTTAGGTATGAAACCGAGGAGAGACTGCAATGGTGGTGACCCCGTTGCAAAGCTGCTTGTGTGCTGAAGAAGCAGAGCACTAGCTTTCCCTGCTGCTCCTTCTGCCGTGTGAGCAGATGCCACTGTTCATTCTGTGCTGACTGTGTTGCTGCGCAGCAGAGAGCAGCCTCTGGACTGATTCCATTCAAATGCTTTTCCTGTATGAATGTGAGCAGTGAAAGCAACGATGGAGGCACCAATGTAAAGGTGATTGTGTGCTGAACAGGTCCAGCACCAGCTTTCAATCCTGGCTCTTCTGCTGTGGGAGCAGAGGCCAAACGTTCGTGCTGTACTCACTGTGCTGCTGGGCAGCTGAGCGACACCACCTGAGAATTCGGATTCAAATGGACTTTTAGGTATGAAGCCGAGGAGAGACTGCAATGATGGTGACCCCGTTGCAAAGCTGCTTGTGTGCTGAAGAAGCAGAGCAGTAGCTTTCCCTGCTGCTCCTTCTGCCGTGTGAGCAGATGCCACTGTTCATTCTGTGCTGACTGTGTTCCTGCGCAGCAGAGAGCAGGCTCTGGACTGATTCCATTCAAATGCTTTTCCTGTATGAAAGTGAGCAGTGAAAGCAACGATGGATGCACCAATGTAAAAGGGATTGTGTGCTGAACAGGTCCAGCACCAGCTTTCAATCCTGGCTCTTCTGCTGTGGGAGCAGAGGCCAAACGTTCGTGCTGTACTAACTGTGCTGCTGGGCAGCTGAGAGACACCACCTGAGAATTTGGATTCAAATGGACTTTTAGGTATGAAGCCGAGGAGAGACTGCAATGATGGTGACCCCGTTGCAAAGCTGCTTGTGTGCTGAAGAAGCAGAGCAGTAGCTTTCCCTGCTGCTCCTTCTGCCGTGTGAGCAGATGCCACTGTTCATTCTGTGCTGTGTTGCTGCCAGCAGGGAGCAGGCTCTGGACGGATTCTATTCAAATGCTTTTCCTGTATGAGTGTTAGCAGTTAAAGCAACGATGGAGGCACCAATGTAAAGGGGATTGTGTGCTGAACAGGTCCAGCACCAGCTTTCAATCCTGGCTCTTCTGCTGTGGGAGCAGAGGCCAAACGTTCGTGCTGTACTCACTGTGCTGCTGGGCAGCTGAGACACACCACCTGAGAATTTGTATTCAAATGGACTTTTAGGTATGAAACCGAGGAGAGACTGCAATGATGGTGACCCCGTTGCAAAGCTGCTTGTGTGCTGAAGAAGCAGAGCACTAGCTTTCCCTGCTGCTCCTTCTGCCGTGTGAGCAGATGCCACTGTTCATTCTGTGCTGACTGTGTTCCTGCGCAGCAGAGAGCAGGCCCTGGACTGATTCCATTCAAATGCTTTTCCTGTATGAAAGTGAGCAGTGAAAGCAACGATGGAGGCACCAATGTAAAAGGGATTGTGTGCTGAACAGGTCCAGCACCAGCTTTCAATCCTTGCTCTTCTGCTGTGGGAGCAGATGCCAAACGTTCGTGCTGTACTCACTGTGCTGCTGGGCAGCTGAGACCACCTGAGAATTTGTATTCAAATGGACTTTTAGGTATGAAGCCGAGGAGAGACTGCAATGATGGTGACCCCGTTGCAAAGCTGCTTGTGTGCTGAAGAAGCAGAGCACTAGCATTCCCTCCTGCTCCTTCTGCCGTGTGAGCAGATGCCACTGTTCATTCTGTGCTGTGTTGCTGCCAGCAGGGAGCAGGCTCTTTACGGATTCTATTCAAATGCTTTTCCTGTACGAGTGTTAGCAGTGAAAGCAACGATGAATGCACCAATGTAAAAGGGATTGTGTGCTGAACAGGTCCAGCACCAGCTTTCAATCCTGGCTCTTCTGCTGTGGGAGCAGAGGCCAAACGTTCGTGCTGTACTAACTGTGCTGCTGGGCAGCTGAGAGACACCACCTGAGAATTTGGATTCAAATGGACTTTTAGGTAGGAAACCGAGGAGAGACTGCAATGATGGTGACCCCGTTGCAAAGCTTCTTGTGTGCTGAAGAGACACAGCACTAGCTTTCCCTGCTGCTCCTTCTGCCGTGTGAGCAGATGCCCCTGTTCATTCTGTGCTGTGTTGCTGCCAGCAGGGAGCAGGCTCTACTCTGATTCTATTCAACTGCTTTTCCTGTACGAGTGTTAGCAGTGAAAGCAACGATGGAGGCACCAATGTAAAGGGGATTGTGTGCTGAACAGGTCCAGCACCAGCTTTCAATCCTGGCTCTTCTGCTGTGGGAGCAGAGGCCAAACGTTCGTGCTGTACTAACTGTGCTGATGGGCAGCTGAGAGACACCACCTGAGAATTTGGATTCAAATGGACTTTTAGGTAGGAAACCGAGGAGAGACTGCAATGATGGTGACACCGTTGCAAAGCTGCTTCTGTGCTGAAGAGACACAGCCCGAGCTTTCCCTGCTGGTCCTTCTGCCGTGTGAGCAGATGCCCCTGTTCATTCTGTGCTGTGTTTCTGCCAGCAGGGAGCAGGATCTGGACGGATTCTATTCAAATGCTTTTCCTGTATGAAAGTGTGCAGTGAAAGCAACGATGGAGGCACCAATGTAAAGGGGATTGTTTGCTGAACAGGTCCAGCACCAGCTTTCAATCCTTGCTCTTCTGCTGTGGGAGCAGAGGCCAAACGTTCGTGCTGTACTCACTGTGCTGCTGGGCAGCTGAGAGACACCACCTGAGAATTTGGATTCAAATGGACTTTAAGGTATGAATCCGTGGAGAGACTGCAATGATGGTGACCCCGTTGCAAAGCTGCTTGTGTGCTGAAGAAGCAGAGCAGTAGCTTTCCCTGCTGCTCCTTCTGCCGTGTGAGCAGATGCCACAGTTCATTCTGTGCTGTGTTGCTGCCAGCAGGGAGCAGGCTCTGGACGGATTCTATTCAAATGCTTTTCCTGTATGAGTGTTAGCAGTGAAAGCAACGATGGAGGCACCAATGTAAAGGGGATTGTGTGCTGAACAGGTCCAGCACCAGCTTTCAATCCTGGCTCTTCTGCTGTGGGAGCAGAGGCCAAACGTTCGTGCTGTACTAACTGTGCTGCTGGGCAGCTGAGAGACACCACCTGAGAATTTGGATTCAAATGGACTTTTAGGTATGAACCCGAGGAGAGACTGCAATGATGGTGACCCCGTTGCAAAGCTTCTTGTGTGCTGAAGAGACACAGCACTAGCTTTCCCTGCGGGTCCTTCTGCCGTGTGAGCAGATGCCCCTGTTCATTCTGTGCTGTGTTGCTGCGCAGCAGGGAGCAGGCTCTGGACTGATTCTATTCAAATGCTTTTCCTGTACGAGTGTTAGCAGTGAAAGCAACGATGGATGCACCAATGTAAAGGGGATTGTGTGCTGAACAGGTCCAGCACCAGCTTTCAATCCTTGCTCTTCTGCTGTGGGAGCAGAGGCCAAACGTTCGTGCTGTATTCACTGTGCTGCTGGGCAGCTGAGACCGCTTGAGAATTTTGATTCAAATGGACTTTTAGGTATGAAACCGAGGAGAGACTGAAATGATGGTGACCCCGTTGCAAAGCTGCTTGTGTGCTGAAGAAGCAGAGCACTAGCTTTCCCTGCTGCTCCTTCTGCCGTGTGAGCAGATGCCACTGTTCATTCTGTGCTGTGTTGCTGCGCAGCAGAGAGCAGCCTCTGGACTGATTCCATTCAAATGCTTTTCCTGTATGAAAGTGAGCAGTGAAAGCAACGATGAATGCACCAATGTAAAAGGGATTGTGTGCTGAACAGGTCCAGCACCAGCTTTCAATCCTGGCTCTTCTGCTGTGGGAGCAGAGGCCAAACGTTCGTGCTGTACTAACTGTGCTGCTGGGCAGCTGAGCGACACCACCTGAGAATTTGGATTCAAATGGACTTTTAGGTATGAACCCGAGGAGAGACTGCAATGATGGTGACCCCGTTGCAAAGCTGCTTGTGTGCTGAAGAAGCAGAGCACTAGCTTTCCCTGCTGATCCTTCTGCCTTGTGAGCAGATGCCACTGTTCATTCTGTGCTGACTGTGTTGCTGCGCAGCAGAGAGCAGCCTCTGGACTGATTCCATTCAAATGCTTTTCCTGTATGAATGTGAGCAGTGAAAGCAACGATGGAGGCACCAATGTAAAGGGGATTGTGTGCTGAACAGGTCCAGCACCAGCTTTCAATCCTTGGTCTTCTGCTGTGGGAGCAGATGCCAAACGTTCGTGCTGTACTAACTGTGCTGCTGGGCAGCTGAGAGACACCACCTGAGAATTTGGATTCAAATGGACTTTTAGGTATGAACCCGAGGAGAGACTGCAATGATGGTGACCCCGTTGCAAAGCTGCTTGTGTGCTGAAGAGACACAGCACTAGCTTTCCCTGCTGCTCCTTCTCCCGTGTGAGCAGATGCCACTGTTCATTCTGTGCTGTGTTGCTGCCAGCAGGGAGCAGGCTCTGGACTGATTCTATTCAAATGCTTTTCCTGTATGAGTGTTAGCAGTGAAAGCAACGATGGAGGCACCAATGTAAAGGGGATTGTGTGCTGAACAGGTCCAGCACCAGCTTTCAATCCTTGGTCTTCTGCTGTGGGAGCAGATGCCAAACGTTCGTGCTGTACTAACTGTGCTGCTGGGCAGCTGAGAGACACCACCTGAGAATTTGGATTCAAATGGACTTTTAGGTATGAAACCGAGGAGAGACTGCAATGATGGTGACCCCGTTGCAAAGCTTCTTGTGTGCTGAAGAGACACAGCACTAGCTTTCCCTGCTGGTCCTTCTGCCGTGTGAGCAGATGCCCCTGTTCATTCTGTGCTGTGTTGCTGCCAGCAGGGAGCAGGCTCTGGACTGATTCTATTCAAATGCTTTTCCTGTACGAGTGTTAGCAGTGAAAGCAACGATGGATGCACCAATGTAAAGGGGATTGTGTGCTGAACAGGTCCAGCACCAGCTTTCAATCCTTGCTCTTCTGCTGTGGGAGCAGATGCCAAACGTTCGTGCTGTACTCACTGTGCTGCTGGGCAGCTGAGACCGCTTGAGAATTTGGATTCAAATGGACTTTTAGGTATGAAACCGAGGAGAGACTGAAATGATGGTGACCCCGTTGCAAAGCTGCTTGTGTGCTGAAGAAGCAGAGCACTAGCTTTCCCTGCTGCTCCTTCTGCCGTGTGAGCAGATGCCACTGTTCATTCTGTGCTGACTGTGTTGCTGCGCAGCAGAGAGGAGCCTCTGGACTGATACCATTCAAATGCTTTTCCTGTATGAAAGTGAGCAGTGAAAGCAACGATGAATGCACCAATGTAAAAGGGATTGTGTGCTGAACAGGTCCAGCACCAGCTTTCAATCCTGGCTCTTCTGCTGTGGGAGCAGATGCCAAACGTTCGTGCTGTACTCACTGTGCTGCTGGGCAGCTGAGAGACACCACCTGAGAATTTGGATTCAAATGGACTTTTAGGTATGAACCCGAGGAGAGACTGCAATGATGGTGACCCCTTTGCAAAGCTGCTTGTGTGCTGAAGAAGCAGAGCACTAGTTTTCCCTGCTGCTCCTTCTGCCGTGTGAGCAGATGCCACTGTTCATTCTGTGCTGACTGTGTTCCTGCGCAGCAGAAATCAGGCTCTGGACTGATTCCATTCAAATGCTTTTCCTGTATGAGTGTTAGCAGTGAAAGCAACGATGGAGGCACCAATGTAAAGGGGATTGTGTGCTGAACAGGTCCAGCACCAGCTTTCAATCCTGGCTCTTCTGCCTTGGGAGCAGAGGCCAAACGTTCGTGCTGTACTAACTGTGCTGCTGGGCAGCTGAGAGACACCACTTGAGAATTTGGATTCAAATGGACTTTTAGGTATGAAACCGAGGAGAGACTGCAATGATGGTGACCCCGTTGCAAAGCTGCTTGTGTGCTGAAGAGACACAGCACTAGCTTTCCCTGCTGGTCCTTCTGCCGTGTGAGCAGATGCCCCTGTTCATTCTGTGCTGTGTTGCTGCCAGCAGGGAGCAGGCTCTGGACTGATTCTATTCAAATGCTTTTCCTGTACGAGTGTTAGCAGTGAAAGCAACGATGGATGCACCAATGTAAAGGGGATTGTGTGCTGAACAGGTCCAGCAGCAGCTTTCAATCCTTGCTCTTCTGCTGTGGGAGCAGATGCCAAACGTTCGTGCTGTACTCACTGTGCTGCTGGGCAGCTGAGACCGCTTGAGAATTTGGATTCAAATGGACTTTATGCATGAAACCGAGGAGAGACTGAAATGATGGTGACCCCGTTGCAAAGCTGCTTGTGTGCTGAAGAAGCAGAGCACTAGCTTTCCCTGCTGCTCCTTCTGCCGTGTGAGCAGATGCCACTGTTCATTCTGTGCTGACTGTGTTGCTGCGCAGCAGAGAGGAGCCTCTGGACTGATTCCATTCAAATGCTTTTCCTGTATGAAAGTGAGCAGTGAAAGCAACGATGAATGCACCAATGTAAAAGGGATTGTGTGCTGAACAGGTCCAGCACCAGCTTTCAATCCTGGCTCTTCTGCTGTGGGAGCAGGGGCCAAACGTTCGTGCTGTACTAACTGTGCTGCTGGGCAGCTGAGAGACACCACCTGAGAATTTGGATTCAAATGGACTTTTAGGTATGAAACCGAGGAGAGACTGCAATGATGGTGACCCCGTTGCAAAGCTGCTTGTGTGCTGAAGAAGCAGAACACTAGCTTTCCCTGCTGCTCCTTCTGCCGTGTGAGCAGATGCCACTGTTCATTCTGTGCTGACTGTGTTGCTGCGCAGCAGAGAGCAGCCTCTGGACTGATTCCATTCAAATGCTTTTCCTGTATGAAAGTGAGCAGTGAAAGCAACGATGGAGGCACCAATGTAAAGGGGATTGTGTGCTGAACAGGTCCAGCACCAGCTTTCAATCCTGGCTCTTCTGCTGTGGGAGCAGAGGCCAAACGTTCGTGCTGTACTCACTGTGCTGCTGGGCAGCTGAGAGACACCACCTGAGAATTTGGATTCAAATGGACTTTTAGGTATGAAACCGAGGAGAGACTGCAATGATGGTGACCCCTTTGCAAAGCTGCTTGTGTGCTGAAGAAGCAGAGCAGTAGCTTTCCCTGCTGCTCCTTCTGCCGTGTGTGCAGATGCCACTGTTCATTCTCTGCTGACTGTGTTGCTGCGCAGCAGAGAGCAGGCTCAGGGCTGATACCATTCAAATGCTTTTCCTGTATGAAAGTGAGCAGTGAAAGCAACGATGAATGCACCAATGTAAAAGGGATTGTGTGCTGAACAGGTCCAGCACCAGCTTTCAATCCTGGCTCTTCTGCTGTGGGAGCAGAGGCCAAACGTTCGTGCTGTACTAACTGTGCTGCTGGGCAGCTGAGAGACACCACCTGAGAATTTGGATTCAAATGGACTTTTAGGTATGAAACCGAGGAGAGACTGCAATGATGGTGACCCCGTTGCAAAGCTGCTTGTGTGCTGAAGAGACACAGCCCGAGCTTTCCCTGCTGGTCCTTCTGCCGTGTGAGCAGATGCCACTGTTCATTCTGTGCTGTGTTGCTGCCAGCAGGGAGCAGGCTCTGGACGGATTCTATTCAAATGCTTTTCCTGTATGAGTGTTAGCAGTGAAAGCAACGATGGATGCACCAATGTAAAGGGGATTGTGTGGCTGAACAGGTCCAGCACGAGCTTTCAATCCTGGCTCTTCTGCTGTGGGAGCAGAGGCCAAACGTTCGTGCTGTACTCACTGTGCTGCTGGGCAGCTGAGCGACACCACCTGAGAATTTGGATTCAAATGGACTTTTAGGTATGAAGCCGAGGAGAGACTGCAATGATGGTGACCCCGTTGCAAAGCTGCTTGTGTGCTGAAGAAGCAGAGCACTAGCTTTCCCTGCTGCTCCTTCTGCCGTGTGAGCAGATGCCACTGTTCATTCTGTGCTGTGTTGCTGCGCAGCAGAGAGCAGCCTCTGGACTGATTCCATTCAAATGCTTTTCCTGTATGAATGTGAACAGTGAAAGCAACGATGGAGGCACCAATGTAAAGGGGATTGTGTGCTGAACAGGTCCAGCACAGGCTTTCAATCCTGGCTCTTCTGCTGTGGGAGCAGAGGCCAAACGTTCGTGCTGTACTAACTGTGCTGCTGGGCAGCTGAGAGACACCACCTGAGAATTTGGATTCAAATGGACTTTTAGGTAGGAAACCGAGGAGAGACTGCAATGATGGTGACCCCGTTGCAAAGCTTCTTGTGTGCTGAAGAGACACAGCACTAGCTTTCCCTGCGGGTCCTTCTGCCGTGTGAGCAGATGCCCCTGTTCATTCTGTGCTGTGTTGCTGCCAGCAGGGAGCAGGCTCTACTCTGATTCTATTCAACTGCTTTTCCTGTACGAGTGTTAGCAGTGAAAGCAACGATGGAGGCACCAATGTAAAGGGGATTGTGTGCCGAACAGGTCCAGCACCAGCTTTCAATCCTTGCTCTTCTGCTGTGGGAGCAGATGCCAAACGTTCGTGCTGTACTCACTGTGCTGCTGGGCAGCTGAGACCGCTTGAGAATTTGGATTCAAATGGACTTTTATGTATGAAACCGAGGAGAGACTGCAATGATGGTGACCCCGTTGCAAAGCTGCTCGTGTGCTGAAGAGACACAGCCCGAGCTTTCCCTGCTGCTCCTTCTGCCGTGTGAGCAGATGCCACTGTTCATTCTGTGCTGACTGTGTTGCTGCGCAGCAGAGAGCAGCCTCTGGACTGATTCCATTCAAATGCTTTTACTGTATGAATGTGAGCAGTGAAAGCAACGATGGAGGCACCAATGTAAAGGTGATTGTTTGCTGAACAGGTCCAGCACCAGCTTTCAATCCTGGCTCTTCTGCTGTGGGAGCAGATGCCAAACGTTCGTGCTGTACTCACTGTGCTGCTGGGCAGCTGAGCGACACCACCTGAGAATTCGGATTCAAATGGACTTTTAGGTATGAAGCCGAGGAGAGACTGCAATGATGGTGACCCCGTTGCAAAGCTGCTTGTGTGCTGAAGAAGCAGAGCACTAGCTTTCCCTGCTGCTCCTTCTGCCGTGTGAGCAGATGCCACTGTTCATTCTGTGCTGACTGTGTTCCTGCGCAGCAGAGAGCAGGCTCTGGACTGATTCCATTCAAATGCTTTTCCTGTATGAAAGTGAGCAGTGAAAGCAACGATGGATGCACCAATGTAAAAGGGATTGTGTGCTGAACAGGTCCAGCACCAGCTTTCAATCCTGGCTCTTCTGCTGTGGGAGCAGAGGCCTAACGTTCGTGCTGTACTCACTGTGCTGCTGGGCAGCTGAGAGACACCACCTGAGAATTTGGATTCAAATGGACTTTTAGGTATGAAACCGAGGAGAGACTGCAATGATGGTGACCCCGTTGCAAAGCTGCTTGTGTGCTGAAGAAGCAGAGCACTAGCTTTCCCTGCTGCTCCTTCTGCCGTGTGAGCAGATGCCACTGTTCATTCTGTGCTGACTGTGTTGCTGCGCAGCAGAGAGCAGGCTCAGGGCTGATACCATTCAAATGCTTTTCCTGTATGAAAGTGAGCAGTGAAAGCAACGATGAATGCACCAATGTAAAAGGGATTGTGTGCTGAAAAGGTCCAGCACCAGCTTTCAATCCTGGCTCTTCTGCTGTGGGAGCAGAGGCGAAACGTTCGTGCTGTACTAACTGTGCTGCTGGGCAGCTGAGAGACACCACCTGAGAATTTGGATTCAAATGGACTTTTAGGTAGGAAACCGAGGAGAGACTGCAATGATGGTGACCCCGTTGCAAAGCTGCTTGTGTGCTGAAGAAGCAGAGCACTAGCTTTCCCTGCTGCTCCTTCTGCCGTGTGAGCAGATGCCACTGTTCATTCTGTGCTGACTGTGTTGCTGCGCAGCAGAGAGCAGCCTCTGGACTGATTCCATTCAAATGCTTTTCCTGTATGAATGTGAGCAGTGAAAGCAACGATGGAGGCACCAATGTAAAGGGGATTGTGTGCTGAACAGGTCCAGCACCAGCTTTCAATCCTGGCTCTTCTGCTGTGGGAGCAGATGCCAAACGTTCGTGCTGTACTCACTGTGCTGCTGGGCAGCTGAGAGACACCACCTGAGAATTTGGATTCAAATGGACTTTTAGGTATGAAACCGAGGAGAGACTGCAATGATGGTGACCCCGTTGCAAAGCTGCTTGTGTGCTGAAGAGACACAGCCCGAGCTTTCCCTGCTGGTCCTTCTGCCGTGTGAGCAGATGCCACTGTTCATTCTGTGCTGTGTTGCTGCCAGCAGGGAGCAGGCTCTGGACGGATTCTATTCAAATGCTTTTCCTGTATGAGTGTTAGCAGTGAAAGCAACGATGGAGGCACCAATGTAAAGGGGATTGTGTGGCTGAACAGGTCCAGCACGAGCTTTCAATCCTGGCTCTTCTGCTGTGGGAGCAGAGGCCAAACGTTCGTGCTGTACTCACTGTGCTGCTGGGCAGCTGAGCGACACCACCTGAGAATTTGGATTCAAATGGACTTTTAGGTATGAAGCCGAGGAGAGTCTGCAATGATGGTGACCCCGTTGCAAAGCTGCTTGTGTGCTGAAGAAGCAGAGCACTAGCTTTCCCTGCTGCTCCTTCTGCCGTGTGAGCAGATGCCACTGTTCATTCTGTGCTGTGTTGCTGCGCAGCAGAGAGCAGCCTCTGGACTGATTCCATTCAAATGCTTTTCCTGTATGAATGTGAACAGTGAAAGCAACGATGGAGGCACCAATGTAAAGGGGATTGTGTGCTGAACAGGTCCAGCACCAGCTTTCAATCCTGGCTCTTCTGCTGTGGGAGCAGAGGCCAAACGTTCGTGCTGTACTAACTGTGCTGCTGGGCAGCTGAGAGACACCACCTGAGAATTTGGATTCAAATGGACTTTTAGGTAGGAAACCGAGGAGAGACTGCAATGATGGTGACCCCGTTGCAAAGCTGCTTGTGTGCTGAAGAGACACAGCACTAGCTTTCCCTGCTGGTCCTTCTGCCGTGTGAGCAGATGCCCCTGTTCATTCTGTGCTGTGTTGCTGCCAGCAGGGAGCAGGCTCTACTCTGATTCTATTCAACTGCTTTTCCTGTACGAGTGTTAGCAGTGAAAGCAACGATGGAGGCACCAATGTAAAGGGGATTGTGTGCCGAACAGGTCCAGCACCAGCTTTCAATCCTTGCTCTTCTGCTGTGGGAGCAGATGCCAAACGTTCGTGCTGTACTCACTGTGCTGCTGGGCAGCTGAGACCGCTTGAGAATTTGGATTCAAACGGACTTTTATGTATGAAACCGAGGAGAGACTGCAATGATGGTGACCCCGTTGCAAAGCTGCTCGTGTGCTGAAGAGACACAGCCCGAGCTTTCCCTGCTGGTCCTTCTGCCGTGTGAGCAGATGCCACTGTTCATTCTGTGCTGACTGTGTTGCTGCGCAGCAGAGAGCAGCCTCTGGACTGATTCCATTCAAATGCTTTTCCTGTATGAAAGTGAGCAGTGAAAGCAACGATGAATGCACCAATGTAAAAGGGATTGTGTGCTGAACAGGTCCAGCACCAGCTTTCAATCCTGGCTCTTCTGCTGTGGGAGCAGAGGCCAAACGTTCGTGCTGTACTAACTGTGCTGCTGGGCAGCTGAGCGACACCACCTGAGAATTTGGATTCAAATGGACTTTTAGGTATGAACCCGAGGAGAGACTGCAATGATGGTGACCCCGTTGCAAAGCTGCTTGTGTGCTGAAGAAGCAGAGCACTAGCTTTCCCTGCTGCTCCTTCTGCCTTGTGAGCAGATGCCACTGTTCATTCTGTGCTGACTGTGTTGCTGCGCAGCAGAGAGCAGCCTCTGGACTGATTCCATTCAAATGCTTTTCCTGTATGAATGTGAGCAGTGAAAGCAACGATGGAGGCACCAATGTAAAGGTGTTTGTGTGCTGAACAGGTCCAGCACCAGCTTTCAATCCTTGGTCTTCTGCTGTGGGAGCAGATGCCAAACGTTCGTGCTGTACTAACTGTGCTGCTGGGCAGCTGAGAGACACCACCTGAGAATTTGGATTCAAATGGACTTTTAGGTATGAACCCGAGGAGAGACTGCAATGATGGTGACCCCGTTGCAAAGCTGCTTGTGTGCTGAAGAGACACAGCACTAGCTTTCCCTGCTGCTCCTTCTCCCGTGTGAGCAGATGCCACTGTTCATTCTGTGCTGTGTTGCTGCCAGCAGGGAGCAGGCTCTGGACTGATTCTATTCAAATGCTTTTCCTGTATGAGTGTTAGCAGTGAAAGCAACGATGGAGGCACCAATGTAAAGGGGATTGTGTGCTGAACAGGTCCAGCACCAGCTTTCAATCCTTGGTCTTCTGCTGTGGGAGCAGATGCCAAACGTTAGTGCTGTACTAACTGTGCTGCTGGGCAGCTGAGAGACACCACCTGAGAATTTGGATTCAAATGGACTTTTAGGTAGGAAACCGAGGAGAGACTGCAATGATGGTGACCCCGTTGCAAAGCTTCTTGTGTGCTGAAGAGACACAGCACTAGCTTTCCCTGCTGGTCCTTCTGCCGTGTGAGCAGATGCCCCTGTTCATTCTGTGCTGTGTTGCTGCCAGCAGGGAGCAGGCTCTGGACTGATTCTATTCAAATGCTTTTCCTGTACGAGTGTTAGCAGTGAAAGCAACGATGGATGCACCAATGTAAAGGGGATTGTGTGCTGAACAGGTCCAGCACCAGCTTTCAATCCTTGCTCTTCTGCTGTGGGAGCAGATGCCAAACGTTCGTGCTGTACTCACTGTGCTGCTGGGCAGCTGAGACCGCTTGAGAATTTGGATTCAAATGGACTTTTAGGTATGAAACCGAGGAGAGACTGAAATGATGGTGACCCCGTTGCAAAGCTGCTTGTGTGCTGAAGAAGCAGAGCACTAGCTTTCCCTGCTGCTCCTTCTGCCGTGTGAGCAGATGCCACTGTTCATTCTGTGCTGACTGTGTTGCTGCGCAGCAGAGAGGAGCCTCTGGACTGATACCATTCAAATGCTTTTCCTGTATGAAAGTGAGCAGTGAAAGCAACGATGAATGCACCAATGTAAAAGGGATTGTGTGCTGAACAGGTCCAGCACCAGCTTTCAATCCTGGCTCTTCTGCTGTGGGAGCAGATGCCAAACGTTCGTGCTGTACTCACTGTGCTGCTGGGCAGCTGAGAGACACCACCTGAGAATTTGGATTCAAATGGACTTTTAGGTATGAACCCGAGGAGAGACTGCAATGATGGTGACCCCATTGCAAAGCTGCTTGTGTGCTGAAGAAGCAGAGCACTAGTTTTCTCTGCTGCTCCTTCTGCCGTGTGAGCAGATGCCACTGTTCATTCTGTGCTGACTGTGTTCCTGCGCAGCAGAGAGCAGGCTCTGGACTGATTCCATTCAAATGCTTTTCCTGTATGAAAGTGAGCAGTGAAAGCAACGATGGAGGCACCAATGTAAAGGGGATTGTGTGCTGAACAGGTCCAGCACCAGCTTTCAATCCTGGCTCTTCTGCCTTGGGAGCAGAGGCCAAACGTTCGTGCTGTACTAACTGTGCTGCTGGGCAGCTGAGAGACACCACTTGAGAATTTGGATTCAAATGGACTTTTAGGTATGAAACCGAGGAGAGACTGCAATGATGGTGACCCCGTTGCAAAGCTGCTTGTGTGCTGAAGAGACACAGCACTAGCTTTCCCTGCTGGTCCTTCTGCCGTGTGAGCAGATGCCCCTGTTCATTCTGTGCTGTGTTGCTGCCAGCAGGGAGCAGGCTCTGGACTGATTCTATTCAAATGCTTTTCCTGTACGAGTGTTAGCAGTGAAAGCAACGATGGATGCACCAATGTAAAGGGGATTGTGTGCTGAACAGGTCCAGCACCAGCTTTCAATCCTTGCTCTTCTGCTGTGGGAGCAGATGCCAAACGTTCGTGCTGTACTCACTGTGCTGCTGGGCAGCTGAGACCGCTTGAGAATTTGGATTCAAATGGACTTTATGTATGAAACCGAGGAGAGACTGAAATGATGGTGACCCCGTTGCAAAGCTGCTTGTGTGCTGAAGAAGCAGAGCACTAGCTTTCCCTGCTGCTCCTTCTGCCGTGTGAGCAGATGCCACTGTTCATTCTGTGCTGACTGTGTTGCTGCGCAGCAGAGAGGAGCCTCTGGACTGATTCCATTCAAATGGTTTTCCTGTATGAAAGTGAGCAGTGAAAGCAACGATGAATGCACCAATGTAAAAGGGATTGTGTGCTGAACAGGTCCAGCACCAGCTTTCAATCCTGGCTCTTCTGCTGTGGGAGCAGGGGCCAAACGTTCGTGCTGTACTAACTGTGCTGCTGGGCAGCTGAGAGACACCACCTGAGAATTTGGATTCAAATGGACTTTTAGGTATGAAACCGAGGAGAGACTGCAATGATGGTGACCCCGTTGCAAAGCTGCTTGTGTGCTGAAGAAGCAGAACACTAGCTTTCCCTGCTGCTCCTTCTGCCGTGTGAGCAGATGCCACTGTTCATTCTGTGCTGACTGTGTTGCTGCGCAGCAGAGAGCAGCCTCTGGACTGATTCCATTCAAATGCTTTTCCTGTATGAAAGTGAGCAGTGAAAGCAACGATGGAGGCACCAATGTAAAGGGGATTGTGTGCTGAACAGGTCCAGCACCAGCTTTCAATCCTGGCTCTTCTGCTGTGGGAGCAGAGGCCAAACGTTCGTGCTGTACTCACTGTGCTGCTGGGCAGCTGAGAGACACCACCTGAGAATTTGGATTCAAATGGACTTTTAGGTATGAAACCGAGGAGAGACTGCAATGATGGTGACCCCTTTGCAAAGCTGCTTGTGTGCTGAAGAAGCAGAGCAGTAGCTTTCCCTGCTGCTCCTTCTGCCGTGTGTGCAGATGCCACTGTTCATTCTCTGCTGACTGTGTTGCTGCGCAGCAGAGAGCAGGCTCAGGGCTGATACCATTCAAATGCTTTTCCTGTATGAAAGTGAGCAGTGAAAGCAACGATGAATGCACCAATGTAAAAGGGATTGTGTGCTGAACAGGTCCAGCACCAGCTTTCAATCCTGGCTCTTCTGCTGTGGGAGCAGAGGCCAAACGTTCGTGCTGTACTAACTGTGCTGCTGGGCAGCTGAGAGACACCACCTGAGAATTTGGATTCAAATGGACTTTTAGGTATGAAACCGAGGAGAGACTGCAATGATGGTGACCCCGTTGCAAAGCTGCTTGTGTGCTGAAGAGACACAGCCCGAGCTTTCCCTGCTGGTCCTTCTGCCGTGTGAGCAGATGCCACTGTTCATTCTGTGCTGTGTTGCTGCCAGCAGGGAGCAGGCTCTGGACGGATTCTATTCAAATGCTTTTCCTGTATGAGTGTTAGCAGTGAAAGCAACGATGGATGCACCAATGTAAAGGGGATTGTGTGGCTGAACAGGTCCAGCACGAGCTTTCAATCCTTGCTCTTCTGCTGTGGGAGCAGAGGCCAAACGTTCGTGCTGTACTCACTGTGCTGCTGGGCAGCTGAGCGACACCACCTGAGAATTTGGATTCAAATGGACTTTTAGGTATGAAGCCGAGGAGAGACTGCAATGATGGTGACCCCGTTGCAAAGCTGCTTGTGTGCTGAAGAAGCAGAGCACTAGCTTTCCCTGCTGCTCCTTCTGCCGTGTGAGCAGATGCCACTGTTCATTCTGTGCTGTGTTGCTGCGCAGCAGAGAGCAGCCTCTGGACTGATTCCATTCAAATGCTTTTCCTGTATGAATGTGAATAGTGAAAGCAACGATGGAGGCACCAATGTAAAGGGGATTGTGTGCTGAACAGGTCCAGCACCAGCTTTCAATCCTGGCTCTTCTGCTGTGGGAGCAGAGGCCAAACGTTCGTGCTGTACTCACTGTGCTGCTGGGCAGCTGAGAGACACCACCTGAGAATTTGGATTCAAATGGACTTTTAGGTATGAAACCGAGGAGAGACTGCAATGATGGTGACCCCGTTGCAAAGCTTCTTGTGTGCTGAAGAGACACAGCACAAGCTTTCCCTGCGGGTCCTTCTGCCGTGTGAGCAGATGCCCCTGTTCATTCTGTGCTGTGTTGCTGCCAGCAGGGAGCAGGCTCTACTCTGATTCTATTCAACTGCTTTTCCTGTACGAGTGTTAGCAGTGAAAGCAACGATGGAGGCACCAATGTAAAGGGGATTGTGTACCGAACAGGTCCAGCACCAGCTTTCAATCCTTGCTCTTCTGCTGTGGGAGCAGATGCCAAACGTTCGTGCTGTACTCACTGTGCTGCTGGGCAGCTGAGACCGCTTGAGAATTTGGATTCAAATGGACTTTTATGTATGAAACCGAGGAGAGACTGCAATGATGGTGACCCCGTTGCAAAGCTGCTCGTGTGCTGAAGAGACACAGCCCGAGCTTTCCCTGCTGGTCCTTCTGCCGTGTGAGCAGATGCCACTGTTCATTCTGTGCTGACTGTGTTGCTGCGCAGCAGAGAGCAGCCTCTGGACTGATTCCATTCAAATGCTTTTACTGTATGAATGTGAGCAGTGAAAGCTACGATGGAGGCACCAATGTAAAGGTGATTGTTTGCTGAACAGGTCCAGCACCAGCTTTCAATCCTGGCTCTTCTGCTGTGGGAGCAGATGCCAAACGTTCGTGCTGTACTCACTGTGCTGCTGGGCAGCTGAGCGACACCACCTGAGAATTCGGATTCAAATGGACTTTTAGGTATGAAGCCGAGGAGAGACTGCAATGATGGTGACCCCGTTGCAAAGCTGCTTGTGTGCTGAAGAAGCAGAGCAGTAGCTTTCCCTGCTGCTCCTTCTGCCGTGTGAGCAGATGCCACTGTTCATTCTGTGCTGACTGTGTTCCTGCGCAGCAGAGAGCAGGCTCTGGACTGATTCCATTCAAATGCTTTTCCTGTATGAAAGTGAGCAGTGAAAGCAACGATGGATGCAGCAATGTAAAAGGGATTGTGTGCTGAACAGGTCCAGCAC
Organism: Pezoporus flaviventris; assembly: GCF_033815535.1. NCBI lineage: Eukaryota > Metazoa > Chordata > Aves > Psittaciformes > Psittacidae > Pezoporus > Pezoporus flaviventris. Next base: position 7,908 of record NW_026893323.1, on the reverse strand, counting down.
CAGCTTTCAATCCTGGCTCTTCTGCTGTGGGAGCAGAGGCCAAACGTTCGTGCTGTACTAACTGTGCTCCTGGGCAGCTGAGAGACACCACCTGAGAATTTGGATTCAAATGGACTTTTAGGTAGGAAACCGAGGAGAGACTGCAATGATGGTGACCCCGTTGCAAAGCTGCTTGTGTGCTGAAGAAGCAGAGCACTAGCTTTCCCTGCTGCTCCTTCTGCCTTGTGAGCAGATGCCACTGTTCATTCTGTGCTGAGTGTGTTGCTGCTAGCAGAGAGCAGCCTCTGGACTGATTCCATTCAAATGCTTTTCCTGTATGAATGTGAGCAGTGAAAGCAACGATGGAGGCACCAATGTAAAGGTGATTGTGTGCTGAACAGGTCCAGCACCAGCTTTCATTCCTGGCTCTTCTGCTGTGGGAGCAGAGGCCAAACGTTCGTGCTGTACTAACTGTGCTGCTGGGCAGCTGAGAGACACCACCTGAGAATTTGGATCAAAATGGACTTTTAGGTATGAACCCGAGGAGAGACTGCAATGATGGTGACCCCTTTGCAAAGCTGCTTGTGTGCTGAAGAAGCAGAGCACTAGCTTTCCCTGCTGCTCCTTCTGCCGTGTGAGCAGATGATACTGTTCATTCTGTGCTGACTGTGTTCCTGCGCAGCAGAGAGCAGGCTCTGGACTGATTCCATTCAAATGCTTTCCCTGTATGAAAGTGAGCAGTGAAAGCAACGATGGAGGCACCAATGTAAAGGTGATTGTGTGCTGAACAGGTCCAGCACCAGCTTTCAATCCTGGCTCTTCTGCTGTGGGAGCAGAGGCCAAACGTTCGTGCTGTACTAAATGTGCTGCTGGGCAGCTGAGAGACACCACCTGAGAATTTGGATTCAAATGGACTTTTAGGTATGAAACCGAGGAGAGACTGCAATGATGGTGACCCCGTTGCAAAGCTTCTTGTGTGCTGAAGAGACACAGCACTAGCTTTCCTTGCTGGTCCTTCTGCCGTGTGAGCAGATGCCCCTGTTCATTCTGTGCTGTGTTGCTGCCAGCAGGGAACAGGCTCTGGACTGATTCTATTCAAATGCTTTTCCTGTACGAGTGTTAGCAGTGAAAGCAACGATGGATGGCACCAATGTAAGGGATTGTGTGCTGAACAGGTCCAGCACCAGCTTTCAATCCTTGCTCTTCTGCTGTGGGAGCAGATGCCAAACGTTCGTGCTGTACTCACTGTGCTGCTGGGCAGCTGAGACCGCTTGAGAATTTGGATTCAAATGGACTTTTAGGTATGAAACCGAGGAGAGACTGAAATGATGGTGACCCCGTTGCAAAGCTGCTTGTGTGCTGAAGAAGCAGAGCACTAGCTTTCCCTGCTGCTCCTTCTGCCGTGTGAGCAGATGCCACTGTTCATTCTGTGCTGACTGTGTTGCTGCGCAGCAGAGAGGAGCCTCTGGACTGATTCCATTCAAATGCTTTTCCTGTATGAAAGTGAGCAGTGAAAGCAACGATGAATGCACCAATGTAAAAGGGATTGTGTGCTGAACAGGTCCAGCACCAGCTTTCAATCCTGGCTCTTCTGCTGTGGGAGCAGAGGCCAAACGTTCGTGCTGTACTAACTGTGCTGCTGGGCAGCTGAGAGACACCACCTGAGAATTTGGATTCAAATGGACTTTTAGGTAGGAAACCGAGGAGAGACTGCAATGATGGTGACCCCGTTGCAAAGCTTCTTGTGTGCTGAAGAGACACAGCACTAGCTTTCCTTGCTGGTCCTTCTGCCGTGTGAGCAGATGCCCCTGTTCATTCTGTGCTGTGTTGCTGCCAGCAGGGAACAGGCTCTGGACTGATTCTATTCAAATGCTTTTCCTGTACGAGTGTTAGCAGTGAAAGCAACGATGGATGCACCAATGTAAAGGGGATTGTGTGCTGAACAGTCCAGCACCAGCTTTCAATCCTTGCTCTTCTGCTGTGGGAGCAGATGCCAAACGTTCGTGCTGTACTCACTGTGCTGCTGGGCAGCTGAGACCGCTTGAGAATTTGGATTCAAATGGACTTTTATGTATGAAACCGAGGAGAGACTGCAATGATGGTGACCCCGTTGCAAAGCTGCTCGTGTGCTGAAGAGACACAGCCCGAGCTTTCCCTGCTGGTCCTTCTGCCGTGTGAGCAGATGCCACTGTTCATTCTGTGCTGACTGTGTTGCTGCGCAGCAGAGAGCAGCCTCTGGACTGATTCCATTCAAATGCTTTTACTGTATGAATGTGAGCAGTGAAAGCAACGATGGAGGCACCAATGTAAAGGTGATTGTTTGCTGAACAGGTCCAGCACCAGCTTTCAATCCTTGCTCTTCTGCTGTGGGAGCAGAGGCCAAACGTTCGTGCTGTATTCACTGTGCTGCTGGGCAGCTGAGACCGCTTGAGAATTTTGATTCAAATGGACTTTTAGGTATGAAACCGAGGAGAGACTGAAATGATGGTGACCCCGTTGCAAAGCTGCTTGTGTGCTGAAGAAGCAGAGCACTAGCTTTCCCTGCTGCTCCTTCTGCCGTGTGAGCAGATGCCACTGTTCATTCTGTGCTGTGTTGCTGCGCAGCAGAGAGCAGCCTCTGGACTGATTCCATTCAAATGCTTTTCCTGTATGAAAGTGAGCAGTGAAAGCAACGATGAATGCACCAATGTAAAAGGGATTGTGTGCTGAACAGGTCCAGCACCAGCTTTCAATCCTGGCTCTTCTGCTGTGGGAGCAGAGGCCAAACGTTCGTGCTGTACTAACTGTGCTGCTGGGCAGCTGAGAGACACCACCTGAGAATTTGGATTCAAATGGACTTTTAGGTATGAAGCCGAGGAGAGACTGCAATGATGGTGACCCCGTTGCAAAGCTGCTTGTGTGCTGAAGAAGCAGAGCAGTAGCTTTCCCTGCTGCTCCTTCTGCCGTGTGAGCAGATGCCACTGTTCATTCTGTGCTGTGTTGCTGCCAGCAGGGAGCAGGCTCTGGACGGATTCTATTCAAATGCTTTTCCTGTATGAGTGTTAGCAGTTAAAGCAACGATGGAGGCACCAATGTAAAGGGGATTGTGTGCTGAACAGGTCCAGCACCAGCTTTCAATCCTGGCTCTTCTGCTGTGGGAGCAGAGGCCAAACGTTCGTGCTGTACTCACTGTGCTGCTGGGCAGCTGAGACACACCACCTGAGAATTTGTATTCAAATGGACTTTTAGGTATGAAACCGAGGAGAGACTGCAATGATGGTGACCCCGTTGCAAAGCTGCTTGTGTGCTGAAGAAGCAGAGCACTAGCTTTCCCTGCTGCTCCTTCTGCCGTGTGAGCAGATGCCACTGTTCATTCTGTGCTGACTGTGTTCCTGCGCAGCAGAGAGCAGGCCCTGGACTGATTCCATTCAAATGCTTTTCCTGTATGAAAGTGAGCAGTGAAAGCAACGATGGAGCACCAATGTAAAAGGGATTAGTGTGCTGAACAGGTCCAGCACCAGCTTTCAATCCTTGCTCTTCTGCTGTGGGAGCAGATGCCAAACGTTCGTGCTGTACTCACTGTGCTGCTGGGCAGCTGAGACCACCTGAGAATTTGTATTCAAATGGACTTTTAGGTATGAAGCCGAGGAGAGACTGCAATGATGGTGACCCCGTTGCAAAGCTGCTTGTGTGCTGAAGAAGCAGAGCACTAGCATTCCCTCCTGCTCCTTCTGCCGTGTGAGCAGATGCCACTGTTCATTCTGTGCTGTGTTGCTGCCAGCAGGGAGCAGGCTCTTTACGGATTCTATTCAAATGCTTTTCCTGTACGAGTGTTAGCAGTGAAAGCAACGATGAATGCACCAATGTAAAAGGGATTGTGTGCTGAACAGGTCCAGCACCAGCTTTCAATCCTGGCTCTTCTGCTGTGGGAGCAGAGGCCAAACGTTCGTGCTGTACTAACTGTGCTGCTGGGCAGCTGAGAGACACCACCTGAGAATTTGGATTCAAATGGACTTTTAGGTAGGAAACCGAGGAGAGACTGCAATGATGGTGACCCCGTTGCAAAGCTTCTTGTGTGCTGAAGAGACACAGCACTAGCTTTCCCTGCTGCTCCTTCTGCCGTGTGAGCAGATGCCCCTGTTCATTCTGTGCTGTGTTGCTGCCAGCAGGGAGCAGGCTCTACTCTGATTCTATTCAACTGCTTTTCCTGTACGAGTGTTAGCAGTGAAAGCAACGATGGAGGCACCAATGTAAAGGGGATTGTGTGCTGAACAGGTCCAGCACCAGCTTTCAATCCTGGCTCTTCTGCTGTGGGAGCAGAGGCCAAACGTTCGTGCTGTACTAACTGTGCTGATGGGCAGCTGAGAGACACCACCTGAGAATTTGGATTCAAATGGACTTTTAGGTAGGAAACCGAGGAGAGACTGCAATGATGGTGACACCGTTGCAAAGCTGCTTCTGTGCTGAAGAGACACAGCCCGAGCTTTCCCTGCTGGTCCTTCTGCCGTGTGAGCAGATGCCCCTGTTCATTCTGTGCTGTGTTTGTGCCAGCAGGGAGCAGGATCTGGACGGATTCTATTCAAATGCTTTTCCTGTATGAAAGTGTGCAGTGAAAGCAACGATGGAGGCACCAATGTAAAGGGGATTGTTTGCTGAACAGGTCCAGCACCAGCTTTCAATCCTTGCTCTTCTGCTGTGGGAGCAGAGGCCAAACGTTCGTGCTGTACTCACTGTGCTGCTGGGCAGCTGAGAGACACCACCTGAGAATTTGGATTCAAATGGACTTTAAGGTATGAATCCGTGGAGAGACTGCAATGATGGTGACCCCGTTGCAAAGCTGCTTGTGTGCTGAAGAAGCAGAGCAGTAGCTTTCCCTGCTGCTCCTTCTGCCGTGTGAGCAGATGCCACAGTTCATTCTGTGCTGTGTTGCTGCCAGCAGGGAGCAGGCTCTGGACGGATTCTATTCAAATGCTTTTCCTGTATGAGTGTTAGCAGTGAAAGCAACGATGGAGGCACCAATGTAAAGGGGATTGTGTGCTGAACAGGTCCAGCACCAGCTTTCAATCCTGGCTCTTCTGCTGTGGGAGCAGAGGCCAAACGTTCGTGCTGTACTAACTGTGCTGCTGGGCAGCTGAGAGACACCACCTGAGAATTTGGATTCAAATGGACTTTTAGGTATGAACCCGAGGAGAGACTGCAATGATGGTGACCCCGTTGCAAAGCTTCTTGTGTGCTGAAGAGACACAGCACTAGCTTTCCCTGCGGGTCCTTCTGCCGTGTGAGCAGATGCCCCTGTTCATTCTGTGCTGTGTTGCTGCGCAGCAGGGAGCAGGCTCTGGACTGATTCTATTCAAATGCTTTTCCTGTACGAGTGTTAGCAGTGAAAGCAACGATGGATGCACCAATGTAAAGGGGATTGTGTGCTGAACAGGTCCAGCACCAGCTTTCAATCCTTGCTCTTCTGCTGTGGGAGCAGAGGCCAAACGTTCGTGCTGTATTCACTGTGCTGCTGGGCAGCTGAGACCGCTTGAGAATTTTGATTCAAATGGACTTTTAGGTATGAAACCGAGGAGAGACTGAAATGATGGTGACCCCGTTGCAAAGCTGCTTGTGTGCTGAAGAAGCAGAGCACTAGCTTTCCCTGCTGCTCCTTCTAGCGTGTGAGCAGATGCCACTGTTCATTCTGTGCTGTGTTGCTGCGCAGCAGAGAGCAGCCTCTGGACTGATTCCATTCAAATGCTTTTCCTGTATGAAAGTGAGCAGTGAAAGCAACGATGAATGCACCAATGTAAAAGGGATTGTGTGCTGAACAGGTCCAGCACCAGCTTTCAATCCTGGCTCTTCTGCTGTGGGAGCAGAGGCCAAACGTTCGTGCTGTACTAACTGTGCTGCTGGGCAGCTGAGCGACACCACCTGAGAATTTGGATTCAAATGGACTTTTAGGTATGAACCCGAGGAGAGACTGCAATGATGGTGACCCCGTTGCAAAGCTGCTTGTGTGCTGAAGAAGCAGAGCACTAGCTTTCCCTGCTGATCCTTCTGCCTTGTGAGCAGATGCCACTGTTCATTCTGTGCTGACTGTGTTGCTGCGCAGCAGAGAGCAGCCTCTGGACTGATTCCATTCAAATGCTTTTCCTGTATGAATGTGAGCAGTGAAAGCAACGATGGAGGCACCAATGTAAAGGGGATTGTGTGCTGAACAGGTCCAGCACCAGCTTTCAATCCTTGGTCTTCTGCTGTGGGAGCAGATGCCAAACGTTCGTGCTGTACTAACTGTGCTGCTGGGCAGCTGAGAGACACCACCTGAGAATTTGGATTCAAATGGACTTTTAGGTATGAACCCGAGGAGAGACTGCAATGATGGTGACCCCGTTGCAAAGCTGCTTGTGTGCTGAAGAGACACAGCACTAGCTTTCCCTGCTGCTCCTTCTCCCGTGTGAGCAGATGCCACTGTTCATTCTGTGCTGTGTTGCTGCCAGCAGGGAGCAGGCTCTGGACTGATTCTATTCAAATGCTTTTCCTGTATGAGTGTTAGCAGTGAAAGCAACGATGGAGGCACCAATGTAAAGGGGATTGTGTGCTGAACAGGTCCAGCACCAGCTTTCAATCCTTGGTCTTCTGCTGTGGGAGCAGATGCCAAACGTTCGTGCTGTACTAACTGTGCTGCTGGGCAGCTGAGAGACACCACCTGAGAATTTGGATTCAAATGGACTTTTAGGTATGAAACCGAGGAGAGACTGCAATGATGGTGACCCCGTTGCAAAGCTTCTTGTGTGCTGAAGAGACACAGCACTAGCTTTCCCTGCTGGTCCTTCTGCCGTGTGAGCAGATGCCCCTGTTCATTCTGTGCTGTGTTGCTGCCAGCAGGGAGCAGGCTCTGGACTGATTCTATTCAAATGCTTTTCCTGTACGAGTGTTAGCAGTGAAAGCAACGATGGATGCACCAATGTAAAGGGGATTGTGTGCTGAACAGGTCCAGCAGCAGCTTTCAATCCTTGCTCTTCTGCTGTGGGAGCAGATGCCAAACGTTCGTGCTGTACTCACTGTGCTGCTGGGCAGCTGAGACCGCTTGAGAATTTGGATTCAAATGGACTTTATGCATGAAACCGAGGAGAGACTGAAATGATGGTGACCCCGTTGCAAAGCTGCTTGTGTGCTGAAGAAGCAGAGCACTAGCTTTCCCTGCTGCTCCTTCTGCCGTGTGAGCAGATGCCACTGTTCATTCTGTGCTGACTGTGTTGCTGCGCAGCAGAGAGGAGCCTCTGGACTGATTCCATTCAAATGCTTTTCCTGTATGAAAGTGAGCAGTGAAAGCAACGATGAATGCACCAATGTAAAAGGGATTGTGTGCTGAACAGGTCCAGCACCAGCTTTCAATCCTGGCTCTTCTGCTGTGGGAGCAGGGGCCAAACGTTCGTGCTGTACTAACTGTGCTGCTGGGCAGCTGAGAGACACCACCTGAGAATTTGGATTCAAATGGACTTTTAGGTATGAAACCGAGGAGAGACTGCAATGATGGTGACCCCGTTGCAAAGCTGCTTGTGTGCTGAAGAAGCAGAACACTAGCTTTCCCTGCTGCTCCTTCTGCCGTTGTGAGCAGATGCCACTGTTCATTCTGTGCTGACTGTGTTGCTGCGCAGCAGAGAGCAGCCTCTGGACTGATTCCATTCAAATGCTTTTCCTGTATGAAAGTGAGCAGTGAAAGCAACGATGGAGGCACCAATGTAAAGGGGATTGTGTGCTGAACAGGTCCAGCACCAGCTTTCAATCCTGGCTCTTCTGCTGTGGGAGCAGAGGCCAAACGTTCGTGCTGTACTCACTGTGCTGCTGGGCAGCTGAGAGGACACCACCTGAGAATTTGGATTCAAATGGACTTTTAGGTATGAAACCGAGGAGAGACTGCAATGATGGTGACCCCGTTGCAAAGCTGCTTGTGTGCTGAAGAGACAA
>NW_026893322.1:0-40589 GCF_033815535.1 Pezoporus flaviventris | reverse complement strand
TGTTTAAATTTGATAGAAATGGGGCAAAATGGGTTAGAAATGAGCGAAAAACTCTGAAACCAGGAAAGAATTGGGCAAAAATTAGCATGGAAAAAAAAGCTTAAAAGGAGTTTAAACGTTGCGAAAATAGGATAGAAACTGCCAAAAATGGATTAAAAGGGGTTAGAACTTGACAAAAGTGGGTTAGGAAAGGGGAAAAATAGCTTAAAAATGGTTAGAAATTGAGAAATTTGGGTTGGGAAAAGAAACCAAAAAATGCTTAAAACGACTTAGAAAATGGAAATAAAAAAAGGGTTAGCAATGGCCAAAAGTGGCTTAAAACGTTTAAGAAAGTAACAAGAATGCATAGCAAACGGGGGGAAAACCGGTTTCAATTTTATAGAAATGGGGAAAAATGAGTTAGAAATGAGCAAAAAACACTGAATCCAGGAAAGAATTGGGAAAATTCACAAGGAAAAAAAAAGCTTAAATGGAGTATAAACGTGGCAAAAATAGGATAGAAACTGCCAAAAATGGATTAAAAGGGGTTAGAACTTGTCAAAAGTGGGTTAGGAAAGGGGAAAAATAACTTAAAAATGGTTAGAATTGAGAAATTTGGGTTAGGAAAAGAAACCAAAAAATGCTTAAAACGACTTAGAAAATGGAAATAAAAAAAAGCGTTAGCAATGGCCAAAAGTGGCTTAAAACGTATAAGAAAGTAACAAGAATGCATAGCAAACGGGGGGAAAAAAGCGGTTTCAATTTTATAGAAATGGGGAAAAATGGGTTAGACATGAGGGAAAAACTCTGAAACCAGGAAAGAATTGGGCAAAAATTAGCATGAAAAAAAAAAGCTTAAAAGGAGTTTAAACGTGGCAAAAATAGGATAGAAACTGCCAAAAATGGATTAAAAGGGGTTAGAACTTGACAAAAATGGGTTAGGAAAGGGGAAAAATAACTTAAAAATGGTTAGAAATTGAGAAATTTGGGTTAGGAAAAGAAACCAAAAAATGCTTAAAACGACTTAGAAAATGGAAATAAAAAAAGGGTTAGCAATGGCCAAAAGTGGTTTAAAACGTTTAAGAAAGTAACAAGAATGCATAGCAAACGGGGGAAAACCGGTTTCAATTTTATAGAAATGGGGAAAAATGGGTTAGACATGAGGAAAAAACTCTGAAACCAGAAAGAATTGCGCAAAAATTAGCATGGAAAAAAAAAGCTTAAAAGGAGTTTAAACGTGGCAAAAATAGGATAGAAACTGCCAAAAATGGATAAAAAGGGGTTAGAACTTGACAAAAATGGGTTAGGAAAGGGGAAAAATAACTTAAAAATGGTTAGAAATTGAGAAATTTGGGTTAGGAAAAGAAACCAAAAAATGCTTAAAACGACTTAGAAAATGGAAATAAAAAAAGGGTTAGAAATGGCCAAAAGTGGCTTAAAACGTATAAGAAAGTAACAAGAATGCATAGCAAACGGGGGGAAAAAAGCGGTTTCAATTTTTATAGAAATGGGGAAAAATGGGTTAGACATGAGGGAAAAACTCTGAAGCCAGGAAAGAATTGGGCAAAAATTAGCATGAAAAAAAAAAGCTTAAAAGGAGTTTAAATGTGGCAAAAATAGGATAGAAACTGCCAAAAATGGATTAAAAGGGGTTAGAACTTGTCAAAAGTGGGTTAGGAAAGGGGAAAAATAACTTAAAAATGGTTAGAAATTGAGAAATTGGGTTAGGAAAAGAAACCAAAAAATGCTTAAAACGACTTAGAAAATGGAAATAAAAAAAGGGTTAGCAAATGCCAAAAGTGGCTTAAAAACGTTTAAGAAAGTAACAAGAATGCATAGCAAACGGGGGGAAAAAAGCGGTTTAAATTTGATAGAAATGGGGCAAAATGGGTTAGAAATGAGCGAAAAACTCTGAAACCAGGAAAGAATTGGGCAAAAATTAGCATGGAAAAAAAAAGCTTAAAAGGAGTTTAAACGTTGCGAAAATAGGATAGAAACTGCCAAAAATGGATTAAAAGGGGTTAGAACTTGACAAAAGTGGGTTAGGGAAAGGGGGAAAAATAGCTTAAAAATGGTTAGAAATTGAGAAATTTGGGTTGGGAAAAGAAACCAAAAAATGCTTAAAAACGACTTAGAAAATGGAAATAAAAAAGGGTTAGCAATGGCCAAAAGTGGCTTAAAACGTTTAAGAAAGTAACAAGAATGCATAGCAAACGGGGGGAAAACCGGTTTCAATTTTTATAGAAATGGGGAAAAATGAGTTAGAAATGAGCAAAAAACACTGAATCCAGGAAAGAATTGGGAAAATTCACAAGGAAAAAAAAAGCTTAAATGGAGTATAAACGTGGCAAAAATAGGATAGAAACTGCCAAAAATGGATTAAAAGGGGTTAGAACTTGTCAAAAGTGGGTTAGGAAAGGGGAAAAATAACTTAAAAATGGTTAGAAATTGAGAAATTTGGGTTAGGAAAAAGAAACCAAAAAATGCTTAAAACGACTTAGAAAATGGAAATAAAAAAAGCGTTAGCAATGGCCAAAAGTGGCTTAAAACGTATAAGAAAGTAACAAGAATGCATAGCAAACGGGGGGAAAAAAGCGGTTTCAATTTTATAGAAATGGGGAAAAATGGGTTAGACATGAGGGAAAAACTCTGAAACCAGGAAAGAATTGGGCAAAAATTAGCATGAAAAAAAAAAGCTTAAAAGGAGTTTAAACGTGGCAAAAATAGGATAGAAACTGCCAAAAATGGATTAAAAGGGGTTAGAACTTGACAAAAATGGGTTAGGAAAGGGGAAAAATAACTTAAAAATGGTTAGAAATTGAGAAATTTGGGTTAGGAAAAGAAACCAAAAAATGCTTAAAACGACTTAGAAAATGGAATAAAAAAAGGGTTAGCAATGGCCAAAAGTGGTTTAAAACGTTTAAGAAAGTAACAAGAATGCATAGCAAACGGGGGGAAAACCGGTTTCAATTTTATAGAAATGGGGAAAAATGGGTTAGACATGAGGAAAAAACTCTGAAACCAGGAAAGAATTGCGCAAAAATTAGCATGGAAAAAAAAAAGCTTAAAAGGAGTTTAAACGTGGCAAAAATAGGATAGAAAACTGCCAAAAATGGATAAAAAGGGGTTAGAACTTGACAAAAAATGGGTTAGGAAAGGGGAAAAATAACTTAAAAATGGTTAGAAATTGAGAAATTTGGGTTAGGAAAAGAAACCAAAAAATACTTAAAGCGACTTAGAAAATGGAAATAAAAAAGGGGTTAGCAATGGCCAAAAGTGGCTTAAAACGTTTAAGAAAGTAACAAGAATGCATTGCAAACGGGGGGAAAACCGGTTTCAATTTTATAGGAAATGGGGAAAAATGGGTTAGAAATGAGCGAAAAACTCTGAAACCAGGAAAGAATTGGGCAAAAATTAGCATGGAAAAAAAAAGCTTAAAAGGAGTTTAAACGTGGCAAAAATAGGATAGAAACTGCCAAAAATGGATTAAAAGGGGTTAGAAATTGACAAAAATGGGTTAGGAAAGGGGAAAAATAACTTAAAAATGGTTAGAAATTGAGAAATTTGGGGTTAGGAAAAGAAACCAAAAAATGCTTAAAACGACTTAGAAAATGGAAATAAAAAAAGGGTTAGCAATGGCCAAAAGTGGCTTAAAACGTTTAAGAAAGTAACAAGAATGCATAGCAAACGGGGGGGAAAACCGGTTTCAATTTTATAGAAATGGGGGAAAATGGGTTAGAAATGAGGGAAAAACTCTGAAACCAGGAAAGAATTGGGCAAAAATTAGCATGGAAAAATAAGCTTAAAAGGAGTTTAAACGTGGCAAAAATAGGATAGAAACTGCCAAAAATGGATTAAAAGGGGTTAGAACTTGACAAAAATGGGTTAGGAAGGGGAAAAATTACTTAAAAATGGTTAGAAATTGAGAAATTTGGGTTAGGAAAAGAAACCAAAAAATGCTTAAAACGACTTAGAAAATGGAAATAAAAAAAGGGTTAGCAATGGCTAAAAGTGGCTTAAAACGTTTCAGAAAGTAACAAGAATGCATAGCAAACGGGGGGAAAAAAGCGGTTTAAATTTGATAGAAATGGGGAAAAATGGGTTAGACATGAGGGAAAAACTCTGAAACCAGGAAAGAATTGGGCAAAAATTAGCATGAAAAAAAAAAGCTTAAAAGGAGTTTAAACGTGGCAAAAATAGAATAGAAACTGCCAAAAATGGATTAAAAGGGGTTAGAACTTGACAAAAATGGGTTAGGAAAGGGGAAAAATAACTTAAAAATGGTTAGAAATTGAGAAATTTGGGTTAGGAAAAGAAACGAAAAAATGCTTAAAACGACTTAGAAAATGGAAATAAAAAAAGGGTTAGCAATGGCCAAAAGTGGCTTAAAACGTTTAAGAAAGTAACAAGAATGCATAGCAAACGGGGGGAAAACCGGTTTCAATTTTATAGAAATGGGGAAAAATGGGTTAGACATGAGGGAAAAACTCTGAAACCAGGAAAGAATTCGGCAAAAATTAGCATGGAAAAAAAAAGCTTAAAAGGAGTTTAAACGTGGCAAAAATAGGATAGAAACTGCCAAAAATGGATTAAAAGGGGTTAGAACTTGACAAAAATGGGTTAGGAAAGGGGAAAAATAACTTAAAAATGGTTAGAAATTGAGAAATTTGGGTTAGGAAAAGAAACCAAAAAATGCTTAAAACGACTTAGAAAATGGAAATAAAAAAAGGGTTAGCAATGGCCAAAAGTGGCTTAAAACGTATAAGAAAGTAACAAGAATGCATAGCAAACGGAAGGAAAACCGGTTTCAATTTTATAGAAATGGGGAAAAATGGGTTAGAAATGAGCGAAAAACTCTGAAACCAGGAAAGAATTGGGCAAAAATTAGCATGGAAAAAAAAAGCTTAAAAGGAGTTTAAACGTGGCAAAAATAGGATAGAAACTGCCAAAAATGGATTAAAAGGGGTTAGAACTTGACAAAAATGGGTTAGGAAAGGGGAAAAATAACTTAAAAATGGTTAGAAATTGAGAAATTTGGGTTAGGAAAAGAAACCAAAAAATGCTTAAAGCGACTTAGAAATGGAAATAAAGAAGGGTTAGCAATGGCCAAATGTGGCTTAAAACGTTTAAAAAAGTAACAAGAATGCATAGCAAACGGGGGAAAACCGGTTTCAATTTATAGAAATGGGGAAAAATGGGTTAGAAATGAGCGAAAAACTCTGAAACCAGGAAAGAATTGGGCAAAAAATAGCAAGGAGGAAAAAAAAAAAGCGTTAAAGGGGATGAAATGTGGCAAAAATAGGATAGAAACTGCCAAAAATGGATTAAAAGGGGTTAGAACTTGACAAAAATGGGTTAGGAAAGGGGAAAAATAACTTAAAAATGGTTAGAAATTGAGAAATTTGGGTTAGGAAAAGAAACCAAAAAATGCTTAAAACGACTTAGAAAATGGAAATAAAAAAAGGGTTAGCAATGGCCAAAAGTGGCTTAAAACGTTTAAGAAAGTAACAAGAATGCATAGCAAACGGGGGGAAAAAAGCGGTCTAAATTTGATAGAAATGGGGCAAAATGGGTTAGAAATGAGCGAAAAACTCTGAAACCAGGAAAGAATTGGGCAAAAATTAGCATGGAAAAAAAAAGCTTAAAAGGAGTTTAAACGTTGCGAAAATAGGATAGAAACTGCCAAAAATGGATTAAAAGGGGTTAGAACTTGACAAAAGTGGGTTAGGAAAGGGGAAAAATAGCTTAAAAATGGTTAGAAATTGAGAAATTTGGGTTGGGAAAAGAAACCAAAAAATGCTTAAAACGACTTAGAAAATGGAAATAAAAAAAGGGTTAGCAATGGCCAAAAGTGGCTTAAAACGTTTAAGAAAGTAACAAGAATGCATAGCAAACGGGGGGAAAACCGGTTTCAATTTTATAGAAATGGGGAAAAATGAGTTAGAAATGAGCAAAAAAATCTGAAACCAGGAAAGAATTGGGAAAATTCACAAGGAAAAAAAAAGCTTAAATGGAGTTTAAACGTGGCAAAAATAGGATAGAAACTGCCAAAAATGGATTAAAAGGGGTTAGAAATTGACAAAAGTGCGTTAGGAAAGGGGAAAAATAACTTAAAATGGTTACAAATTGAGAAATTTGGGTTAGGAAAAGAAACCAAAAAATGCTTAAAACGACTTAGAAAATGGAAATAAAAAAGGGTTAGCAATGGCCAAAAGTGGCTTAAAACGTTTAAGAAAGTAACAAGAATGCATAGCAAACGGGGGGAAAACCGGTTTCAATTTTTATAGAAATGGGGAAAAATGGGTTAGACATGAGGAAAAAACTCTGAAACCAGGAAAGAATTGGGCAAAAATTAGCATGGAAAAAAAAAGCTTAAAAGGAGTTTAAACGTGGCAAAAATAGGATAGAAACTGCCAAAAATGGATTAAAAGGGGTTAGAACTTGACAAAAAATGGGTTAGGAAAGGGGAAAAATAACTTAAAAATGGTTAGAAATTGAGAAATTTGGGTTAGGAAAAGAAACCAAAAAATGCTTAAAACGACTTAGAAAATGGAAATAAAAAAAGGGTTAGCAATGGCCAAAAGTGGCTTAAAACGTATAAGAAAGTAACAAGAATGCATAGCAACGGAAGGAAAACCGGTTTCAATTTTATAGAAAATGGGGAAAAATGGGTTAGAAATGAGCGAAAAACTCTGAAACCAGAAAGAATTGGGCAAAAATTAGCATGGAAAAAAAAAGCTTAAAAGGAGTTTAAACGTGGCAAAAATAGGATAGAAACTGCCAAAAATGGATTAAAAGGGGTTAGAACTTGACAAAAATGGGTTAGGAAAGGGGAAAAATAACTTAAAAATGGGTTAGAAATTGAGAAATTTGGGTTAGGAAAAGAAACCAAAAAATGCTTAAAGCGACTTAGAAAATGGAAATAAAAAAAGGGTTAGCAATGGCCAAAAGTGGCTTAAAACGTATAAGAAAGTAACAAGAATGCATAGCAAACGGGGGGAAAACCGGTTTCAATTTTATAGAAATGGGGAAAAATGGGTTAGACATGAGGGAAAAAACTCTGAAACCAGGAAAGAATTGGCAAAAATTAGCATGGAAAAAAAAAGCTTAAAAGGAGTTTAAATTGGCAAAAATAGGATAGAAACTGCCAAAAATGGATTAAAAGGGGTTAGAACTTGGCAAAAATGGGTTAAGAAAGGGGAAAAATAACTTAAAAATGGATAGAAATTGAGAAAATTTGGGTTAGGAAAAGAAACCCAAAAAATGCTTAAAACGACTTAGAAAATGGAAATAAAAAAAGGGTTAGCAATGGCCAAAAGTGGCTTAAAACGTATAAGAAAGTAACAAGAATGCATAGCAAACGGGGGAAAAACCGGTTTCAATTTGATAGAAATGGGGAAAAATGGGTTAGAAATGAGCGAAAAACTCTGAAACCAGAAAAGAATTGGGAAAATCCACAAGGAAAAAAAAAGCTTAAAGGAGTTTAAACGTGGCAAAAATAGGATAGAAACTGCCAAAAATGGATTAAAAGGGGTTAGGACTTGACAAAAATGGGTTAGGAAAGGGGAAAAAATAACTTAAAAAATGGTTATAAATTGAGAAATTTGGGTTAGGAAGAGAAACCAAAAAATGCTTAAAACGACTTAGAAAATGGAAATAAAAAAGGGTTAGCAAATGGCCAAAAGTGGCTTAAAACGTTTAAGAAAGTAACAAGAATGCATAGCAAACAGGGCAAAAACTGGTTTAAATTTGATAGAAATGGGGCAAAATGGGTTAGAAATGAGGGAAAAACTCTGAAACCAGGAAAGAATTTGGCAAAAATTAGCATGGAAAAAAAAAGCTTAAAAGGAGTTTAAACGTGGCAAAAATAGGATAGAAACTGCCAAAAATGGATTAAAAGGGGTTAGAACGTGACAAAAATGGGTTAGGAAAGGGGAAAAATAACTTAAAAATGGTTAAAAAATTGAGAAATTTGGGTTAGGAAAAGAAACCAAAAAATGCTTAAAACAACTAAGAAAATGGAAATAAAAAAAGGGTTAGCAATGGCCAAAAGTGGCTTAAAACGTTTAAGAAAGTAACAAGAATGCATAGCAAACGGGGGGAAAAAAGCGGTTTAAATTTGATAGAAATGGGGCAAAATGGGTTAGACATGAGCGAAAAACTCTGAAACCAGGAAAGAATTGGGCAAAAATTAGCATGAAAATAAAAGCTTAAAAGGAGTTTAAATGTGGCAAAAATAGGATAGAAACTGCCAAAAATGGATTAAAAGGGGGTAGAACTTGACAAAAATGGGTTAGGAAAGGGGAAAAATAACTTAAAAATGGTAGAAATTGAGAAATTTGGGTTAGGAAAAGAAACGAAAAAATGCTTAAAACGACTTAGAAAATGGAAATAAAAAAAGGGTTAGCAATGGCCAAAAGTGGCTTAAAACGTTTAAGAAAGTAACAAGAATGCATAGCAAACGGGGGGAAAACCGGTTTCAATTTTATAGAAATGGGGAAAAATGGGTTAGACATGAGGAAAAAACTCTGAAACCAGGAAAGAATTGCGCAAAAATTAGCATGGAAAAAAAAAGCTTAAAAGGAGTTTAAACGTGGCAAAAATAGGATAGAAACTGCCAAAAATGGATTAAAAGGGCTTAGAACTTGACAAAAATGGGTTAGGAAAGGGGAAAAATAACTTAAAAATGGTTAGAAATTGAGAAATTTGGGTTAGGAAAAGAAACCAAAAAAATGCTTAAAACGACTTAGAAAATGGAAATAAAAAAGGGGTTAGCAATGGCCAAAAGTGGCTTAAAACGTTTAAGAAAGTAACAAGAATGCATTGCAAACGGGGGGAAAACCGGTTTAAATTTGATAGAAATGGGGAAAAATGGGTTAGAAATGAGCGAAAAACTCTGAAACCAGGAATGAATTGGGCAAAAATTAGCATGGAAAAAAAAAGCTTAAAAGGAGTTTAAACGTGGCAAAAATAGGATAGAAACTGCCAAAAATGGATTAAAAGGGGTTAGAACTTGACAAAAATGGGTTAGGAAAGGGGAAAAATAACTTAAAAATGGTTAGAAATTGAGAAATTTGGGTTAGGAAAAGAAACCAAAAAATGCTTAAAATGACTTAGAAAATGGAAATAAAAAAAGGGTTAGCAATGGCCAAAAGTGGCTTAAAACGTATAAGAAAGTAACAAGAATGCATAGCAAACGGGGGGAAAAAAGCGGTTTACATTTGATAGCAATGGGGCAAAATGGGTTAGAAATGAGGAAAAACTCTGAAACCAGGAAAGAATTGGGCAAAAATTAGCATGGAAAAAAAAAAGCTTAAAAGGAGTTTAAACGTGGCAAAAATAGGATAGAAACTGCCAAAAATGGATTAAAAGGGGTTAGAACTTGACAAAAATGGGTTAGGAAAGGGGAAAAATAACTTAAAAATGGTTAGAAATTGAGAAATTTGGGGTTAGGAAAAGAAACCAAAAATGCTTAAAGCGACTTAGAAAATGGAAATAAAAAAAGGGTTAGCAATGGCCAAAAGTGGCTTAAAACGTTTAAGAAAGTAACAAGAATGCATAGCAAACGGGGGGAAAAAAGCGGTTTAAATTTGACAGAAATGGGACAAAATGGGTTAGAAATGAGCGAAAAACTCTGAAACCAGGAAAGAATTGGGCAAAAATTAGCATGGAAAAAAAAAGCTTAAAAGGAGTTTAAACGTTGCGAAAATAGGATAGGAACTGCCAAAAATGGATTAAAAGGGGTTAGAACTTGACAAAAGTGGGTTAGGAAAGAGGAAAAATAGCTTAAAAATGGTTAGAAATTGAGAAATTTGGGTTGGGAAAAGAAACCAAAAAATGCTTAAAACGACTTAGAAAATGGAAATAAAAAAAGGGTTAGCAATGGCCAAAAGTGGCTTAAAACGGTTTAAGAAAGTAACAAGAATGCATAGCAAACGGGGGAAAACCGGTTTCAATTTTATAGAAATGGGGAAAAATGGGTTAGACATGAGGAAAAAACTCTGAAACCAGGAAAGAATTGCGCAAAAATTACCATGGAAAAAAAAAGCTTGAAAAGAGTTTAAACGTGGCAAAAATAGGATAGAAACTGCCAAAAATGGATTAAAAGGGGTTAGAACTTGACAAAAATGGGTTAGGAAAGGGAAAAATAACTTAAAAATGGTTAGAAATTGAGAAATTTGGGTTAGGAAAAGAAACCAAAAAATGCTTAAAACGACTTAGAAAATGGAAATAAAAAAAGGGTTAGCAATGGCCAAAAGTGGCTTAAAACGTATAAGAAAGTAACAAGAATGCATAGCAAACGGGGGAAAAACCGGTTTCAATTTTATCGAAATGGGGAAAAATGGGTTAGAAATGAGCGAAAAAAACAGAAACCAGGAAAGAATTGGGCAAAAAATAGCAAGGAGAAAAAAAAAAGCTTAAAAAAGGATGAAACGTGGCAAAAATAGGATAGAAACTGCCAAAAATGGATTAAAAGGGGTTAGAACTTGACAAAAGTGGGTTAGGAAAGGGGAAAAATAACTTAAAAATGGTTAGAAATTGAGAAATTTGGGTTAGGAAAAGAAACCAAAAATGCTTAAAACGACTTAGAAAATGGAAATAAAAAAAGGGTTAGCAATGGCCAAATGTGGCTTAAAACGTTTAAAAAAGTAACAAGAATGCATAGCAAACGGGGGGAAAACCGGTTTCAATTTTATAGAAATGGGGAAAAATGGGTTAGAAATGAGCGAAAAACTCTGAAACCAGGAAAGAATTGGGCAAAAAATAGCAAGGAGGAAAAAAAAAAGCGTTAAAGGGGATGAAATGTGGCAAAAATAGGATAGAAACTGCCAAAAATGGATTAAAAGGGGTTAGAACTTGACAAAAATGGGTTAGGAAAGGGGAAAAATAACTTAAAAATGGTTAGAAATTGAGAAATTTGGGTTAGGAAAAGAAACCAAAAAATGCTTAAAACGACTTAGAAAATGGAAATAAATAAAGGGTTAGCAATGGCCAAAAGTGGCTTAAAACGTTTAAGAAAGTAACAAGAATGCATAGCAAACGGGGGGAAAAAAGCGGTCTAAATTTGATAGAAATGGGGCAAAATGGGTTAGAAATGAGCGAAAAACTCTGAAACCAGGAAAGAATTGGGCAAAAATTAGCATGGAAAAAAAAAGCTTAAAAGGAGTTTAAACGTTGCGAAAATAGGATAGAAACTGCCAAAAATGGATTAAAAGGGGTTAGAACTTGACAAAAGTGGGTTAGGAAAGGGGAAAAATAGCTTAAAAATGGTTAGAAATTGAGAAATTTGGGTTGGGAAAAGAAACCAAAAAAAGCTTAAAACGACTTAGAAAATGGAAATAAAAAAAGGGTTAGCAATGGCCAAAAGTGGCTTAAAACGTTTAAGAAAGTAACAAGAATGCATAGCAAACGGGGGGAAAACCGGTTTCAATTTTATAGAAATGGGGAAAAATGAGTTAGAAATGAGCAAAAAAATCTGAAACCAGGAAAGAATTGGGAAAATTCACAAGGAAAAAAAAAAGCTTAAATGGAGTTTAAACGTGGCAAAAATAGGATAGAAACTGCCAAAAATGGATTAAAAGGGGTTAGAAATTGACAAAAGTGCGTTAGGAAAGGGAAAAATAACTTAAAATGGTTACAAATTGAGAAATTTGGGGTTAGGAAAAGAAACCAAAAAATGCTTAAAACGACTTAGAAAATGGAAATAAAAAAAGGGTTAGCAATGGCCAAAAGTGGCTTAAAACGTTTAAGAAAGTAACAAGAATGCATAGCAAACGGGGGGAAAACCGGTTTCAATTTTATAGAAATGGGGAAAAATGGGTTAGACATGAGGAAAAAACTCTGAAACCAGGAAAGAATTGGGCAAAAATTAGCATGGAAAAAAAAAGCTTAAAAGGAGTTTAAACGTGGCAAAAATAGGATAGAAACTGCCAAAAATGGATTAAAAGGGGTTAGAACTTGACAAAAATGGGTTAGGAAAGGGGAAAAATAACTTAAAAATGGTTAGAAATTGAGAAATTTGGGTTAGGAAAAGAAACCAAAAAATGCTTAAAACGACTTAGAAAATGGAAATAAAAAAAGGGTTAGCAATGGCCAAAAGTGGCTTAAAACGTTTAAGAAAGTAACAAGAATGCATAGCAAACGGGGGGAAAAAAGCGGTTTACATTTGATAGCAATGGGGCAAAATGGGTTAGAAATGAGGGAAAAACTCTGAAACCAGGAAAGAATTGGGCAAAAATTAGCATGGAAAAAAAAAGCTTAAAAGGAGTTTAAACGTGGCAAAAATAGGATAGAAACTGCCAAAAATGGATTAAAAGGGGTTAGAACTTGACAAAAATGGGTTAGGAAAGGGGAAAAATAACTTAAAAATGGTTAGAAAATTGAGAAATTTGGGTTAGGAAAAGAAACCAAAAAATGCTTAAAACGACTTAGAAAATGGAAATAAAAAAAGGGTTAGCAATGGCCAAAAGTGGCTTAAAACGTTTAAGAAAGTAACAAGAATGCATAGCAAACGGGGGGAAAAAAGCGGTTTAAATTTGACAGAAATGGGGCAAAATGGGTTAGAAATGAGCGAAAAACTCTGAAACCAGGAAAGAATTGGGCAAAAATTAGCATGGAAAAAAAAAAGCTTAAAAGGAGTTTAAACGTTGCGAAAATAGGATAGGAACTGCCAAAAATGGATTAAAAGGGGTTAGAACTTGACAAAAAGTGGGTTAGGAAAGAGGAAAAATAGCTTAAAAATGGTTAGAAATTGAGAAATTTGGGTTGGGAAAAGAAACCAAAAAATGCTTAAAACGACTTAGAAAATGGAAATAAAAAAAGGGTTAGCAATGGCCAAAAGTGGCTTAAAACGTTTAAGAAAGTAACAAGAATGCATAGCAAACGGGGGAAAACCGGTTTCAATTTTATAGAAATGGGGAAAAATGGGTTAGACATGAGGAAAAAACTCTGAAACCAGGAAAGAATTGCGCAAAAATTACCATGGAAAAAAAAAGCTTGAAAGGAGTTTAAACGTGGCAAAAATAGGATAGAAACTGCCAAAAATGGATTAAAAGGGGTTAGAACTTGACAAAAATGGGTTAGGAAAGGGGAAAAATAACTTAAAAATGGTTAGAAATTGAGAAATTTGGGTTAGGAAAAGAAACCAAAAAATGCTTAAAACGACTTAGAAAATGGAAATAAAAAAAGGGTTAGCAATGGCCAAAAGTGGCTTAAAACGTTTAAGAAAGTAACAAGAATGCATAGCAAACGGGGGGAAAACCGGTTTCAATTTTATAGAAATGGGGAAAAATGGGTTAGAAATGAGGGAAAAACTCTGAAACCAGGAAAGAATTGGGAAAAATTAGCATGGAAAAAAAAAAGCTTAAAAGGAGTTTAAACGTGGCAAAAATAGGATAGAAACTGCCAAAAATGGATTAAAAGGGGTTAGAACTTGACAAAAATGGGTTAGGAAAGGGGAAAAATAACTTAAAAATGGTTAGAAATTGAGAAATTTGGGTTAGGAAAAGAAACCAAAAAATGCTTAAAACGACTTAGAAAATGGAAATAAAAAAAGGGTTAGCAATGGCCAAAAGTGGCTTAAAACGTATAAGAAAGTAACAAGAATGCATAGCAAACGCGGGAAAAACCGGTTTCAATTTTATCGAAATGGGGAAAAATGGGTTAGAAATGAGCGAAAAAAACAGAAACCAGGAAAGAATTGGGCAAAAAATAGCAAGGAGGAAAAAAAAAAGCTTAAAAGGGGATGAAACGTGGCAAAAATAGGATAGAAACTGCCAAAAATGGATTAAAAGGGGTTAGAACTTGACAAAAGTGGGTTAGGAAAGGGGAAAAATAACTTAAAAATGGTTAGAAATTGAGAAATTTGGGTTAGGAAAAGAAACCAAAAAATGCTTAAAACGACTTAGAAAATGGAAATAAAAAAGGGTTAGCAATGGCCAAAAGTGGCTTAAAACGTTTAAAAAAGTAACAAGAATGCATAGCAAACGGGGGGAAAACCGGTTTCAATTTTATAGAAATGGGAAAAATGGGTTAGAAATGAGCGAAAAACTCTGAAACCAGGAAAGAATTGGGCAAAAAATAGCAAGGAGGAAAAAAAAAAGCTTTAAAGGGGATGAAATGTGGCAAAAATACGATAGAAACTGCCAAAAATGGATTAAAAGGGGTTAGAACTTGACAAAAGTGGGTTAGGAAAGGGGAAAAATAACTTAAAAATGGTTAGAAATTGAGAAATTTGGGTTAG
The DNA here is from genome assembly GCF_033815535.1 of Pezoporus flaviventris. NCBI lineage: Eukaryota > Metazoa > Chordata > Aves > Psittaciformes > Psittacidae > Pezoporus > Pezoporus flaviventris. Next base: position 26,368 of record NW_026893322.1, on the reverse strand, counting down.
GAAAAGAAACCAAAAAATGCTTAAAACGACTTAGAAAATGGAAATAAAAAAAGGGTTAGCAATGGCCAAAAGTGGCTTAAAACGTATAAGAAAGTAACAAGAATGCATAGCAAACGGGGGGAAAAAAGCGGTCTAAATTTGATAGAAATGGGGCAAAATGGGTTAGAAATGAGCGAAAAACTCTGAAACCAGGAAAGAATTGGGCAAAAATTAGCATGGAAAAAAAAAGCTTAAAAGGAGTTTAAACGTTGCGAAAATAGGATAGAAACTGCCAAAAATGGATTAAAAGGGGTTAGAACTTGACAAAAGTGGGTTAGGAAAGGGGAAAAAATAGCTTAAAAATGGTTAGAAATTGAGAAATTTGGGTTGGGAAAAGAAACCAAAAATGCTTAAAACGACTTAGAAAATGGAAATAAAAAAAGGGTTAGCAATGGCCAAAAGTGGCTTAAAACGTTTAAGAAAGTAACAAGAATGCATAGCAAACGGGGGAAAACCGGTTTCAATTTTATAGAAATGGGGAAAAATGAGTTAGAAATGAGCAAAAAAATCTGAAACCAGGAAAGAATTGGAAAATTCACAAGGAAAAAAAAAGCTTAAATGGAGTTTAAACGTGGCAAAAATAGGATAGAAACTGACTGCCAAAAATGGATTAAAAGGGGTTAGAAATTGACAAAAGTGCGTTAGGAAAGGGGAAAAATAACTTAAAATGGTTACAAATTGAGAAATTTGGGTTAGGAAAAGAAACCAAAAAATGCTTAAAACGACTTAGAAAATGGAAATAAAAAAAGGGTTAGCAATGGCCAAAAGTGGCTTAAAACGTTTAAGAAAGTAACAAGAATGCATAGCAAACGGGGGGAAAACCGGTTTCAATTTTATAGAAATGGGAAAAATGGGTTAGACATGAGGAAAAAACTCTGAAACCAGGAAAGAATTGGGCAAAAATTAGCATGGAAAAAAAAAGCTTAAAAGGAGTTTAAACGTGGCAAAAATAGGATAGAAACTGCCAAAAATGGATTAAAAGGGGTTAGAAATTGACAAAAATGGGTTAGGAAAGGGGAAAAATAACTTAAAAATGGTTAGAAATTGAGAAATTTGGGTTAGGAAAAGAAACCAAAAAATGCTTAAAACGACTTAGAAAATGGAAATAAAAAAAGGGTTAGCAATGGCCAAAAGTGGCTTAAAGCGTTTAAGAAAGTAACAAGAATGCATAGCAAACGGGGGGAAAACCGGTTTCAATTTTATAGAAATGGGGAAAAATGGGTTAGAAATGAGGGAAAAACTCTGAAACCAGGAAAGAATTGGGCAAAAATTAGCATGGAAAAAAAAAGCTTAAAAGGAGTTTAAACGTGGCAAAAATAGGATAGAAACTGCCAAAAATGGATTAAAAGGGGTTAGAACTTGACAAAAATGGGTTAGGAAGGGGAAAAATTACTTAAAAATGGTTAGAAATTGAGAAATTTGGGTTAGGAAAAGAAACCAAAAAATGCTTAAAACGACTTAGAAAATGGAAATAAAAAAAGGGTTAGCAATGGCCAAAAGTGGCTTAAAACGTTTAAGAAAGTAACAAGAATGCATAGCAAACGGGGGGAAAAAAGCGGTTTAAATTTGATAGAAATGGGGCAAAATGGGTTAGAAATGAGCGAAAAACTCTGAAACCAGGAAAGAATTGGGCAAAAAATAGCAAGGAGAAAAAAAAAAAGGTTACAAGGGGTTGAAACGTGGCAAAAATAGGATAGAAACTGCCAAAAATGGATTAAAAGGGGTCAGAACTTGACAAAAATGGGTTAGGAAAGGGGAAAAATAACTTAAAAATGGTTAGAAATTGAGAAATTTGGGTTAGGAAAAGAAACCAAAAAATGCTTAAAACGACTTAGAAAATGGAAATAAAAAAAGGGTTAGCAATGGCCAAAAGTGGCTTAAAACGTATAAGAAAGTAACAAGAATGCATAGCAAACGGGGGAAAAACCGGTTTCAATTTTATAGAAATGGGGAAAAATGGGTTAGAAATGAGCGAAAAACTCTGAAACCAGGAAAGAATTGGGCAAAAAATAGCAAGGAGGGAAAAAAAAAGCTTAAAAGGGGATGAAACGTGGCAAAAATAGGATAGAAACTGCCAAAAATGGATTAAAAGGGGTTAGAACTTGACAAAAGTGGGTTAGGAAAGGGGAAAAATAACTTAAAAATGGTTAGAAATTGAGAAATTTGGGTTAGGAAAAGAAACCAAAAAATGCTTAAAACGACTTAGAAAATGGAAATAAAAAAAGGGTTAGCAATGGCCAAAAGTGGCTTAAAACGTATAAGAAAGTAACAAGAATGCATAGCAAACGGGGGGAAAACCGGTTTCAATTTTATAGAAATGGGGAAAAATGGGTTAGACATGAGGGAAAAACTCTGAAACCAGGAAAGAATTGCGCAAAAATTAGCATGGAAAAAAAAAGCTTAAAAGGAGTTTAAACGTGGCAAAAATAGGATAGAAACTGCCAAAAATGGATTAAAAGGGGTTAGAACTTGACAAAAGTGGGTTAGGAAAGGGGAAAAATAACTTAAAAATGGTTAGAAATTGAGAAATTTGGGTTAGGAAAAGAAACCAAAAAATGCTTAAAACGACTTAGAAAATGGAAATAAAAAAGGGGTTAGCAATGGCCAAAAGTGGCTTAAAACGTTTAAGAAAGTAACAAGAATGCATAGCAAACGGGGGGAAAACCGGTTTCAATTTTATAGAAATGGGGAAAAATGGGTTAGAAATGAGGGAAAAACTCTGAAACCAGGAAAGAATTGGGCAAAAATTAGCATGGAAAAAAAAAGCTTAAAAGGAGTTTAAACGTGGGAAAAATAGGGTAGAAACTGCCAAAAATGGATTAAAAGGGGTTAGAACTTGACAAAAATGGGTTAGGAAAGGGGAAAAAATACTTAAAAATGGTTAGAAATTGAGAAATTTGGGTTAGGAAAAGAAACCAAAAAATGCTTAAAACGACTTAGAAAATGGAAATAAAAAAAGGGTTAGCAATGGCCAAAAGTGGCTTAAAACGTATAAGAAAGTAACAAGAATGCATAGCAAACGGGGGGAAAAAAGCGGTTTACATTTGATAGCAATGGGGCAAAATGGGTTAGAAATGAGGGAAAAACTCTGAAACCAGGAAAGAATTGGGCAAAAATTAGCATGGAAAAAAAAAAAGCTTAAAAGGAGTTTAAACGTGGCAAAAATAGGATAGAAACTGCCAAAAATGGATTAAAAGGGGTTAGAACTTGACAAAAATGGGTTAGGAAAGGGGAAAAATAACTTAAAAATGGTTAGAAATTGAGAAATTTGGGTTAGGAAAAGAAACCAAAAAATGCTTAAAACGACTTAGAAAATGGAAATAAAAAAAGGGTTAGCAATGGCCAAAAGTGGCTTAAAACGTATAAGAAAGTAACAAGAATGCATAGCAAACAGGGGAAAAACCGGTTTCAATTTTATAGAAATGGGGAAAAATGGGTTAGAAATGAGCGAAAAAACCAGAAACCAGGAAAGAATTGGGAAGAAATAGCAAGGAGGAAAAAAAAAAAGCTTAAAAGGGGATGAAACGTGGCAGAAATAGGATAGAAACTGCCAAAAATGGATTAAAAGGGGTTAGAACTTGACAAAAGTGGGTTAGGAAAGGGGAAAAATAACTTAAAAATGGTTAGAAATTGAGAAATTTGGGTTAGGAAAAGAAACCAAAAAATGCTTAAAACGACTTAGAAAATGGAAATAAAAAAGGGTTAGCAATGGCCAAAAGTGGCTTAAAACTTTTAAAAAAGTAACAAGAATGCATAGCAAACGGGGGGAAAACCGGTTTCAATTTTATAGAAATGGGGAAAAATGGGTTAGAAATGAGCGAAAAACTCTGAAACCAGGAAAGAATTGGGCAAAAAATAGCAAGGAGGAAAAAAAAAAAGCTTAAAAGGGGATGAAACGTGGCAAAAATAGGATAGAAACTGCCAAAAATGGATTAAAAGGGGTTAGAACTTGACAAACGTGGGTTAGGAAAGGGGAAAAATAACTTAAAAATGGTTAGAAATTGAGAAATTTGGGTTAGGAAAAGAAACCAAAAAATGCTTAAAACGACTTAGAAAATGGAAATAAAAAAAGGGTTAGCAATGGCCAAAAGTGGCTTAAAACGTTTAAGAAAGTAACAAGAATGCATAGCAAACGGGGGGAAAAAAGCGGTTTCAATTTGATAGAAATGGGGCAAAATGGGTTAGAAATGTGCGAAAAACTCTGAAACCAGGAAAGAATTGGGCAAAAATTAGCATGGAAAAAAAAAGCTTAAAAGGAGTTTAAACGTTGCGAAAATAGGATAGAAACTGCCAAAAATGGATTAAAAGGGGTTAGAACTTGACAAAAGTGGGTTAGGAAAGGGGAAAAATAGCTTAAAAATGGTTAGAAATTGAGAAATTTGGGTTGGGAAAAGAAACCAAAAAATGCTTAAAACGACTTAGAAAATGGAAATAAAAAAAGGGTTAGCAATGGCCAAAAGTGGCTTAAAACGTTTAAGAAAGTAACAAGAATGCATAGCAAACGGGGGGAAAACCGGTTTTAATTTTATACAAATGGGGAAAAATGAGTTAGAAATGAGCAAAAAACACTGAAACCAGGAAAGAATTGGGAAAATTCACAAGGAAAAAAAAAGCTTAAATGGAGTTTAAACGTGGCAAAAATAGGATAGAAACTGCCAAAAATGGATTAAAAGGGGTTAGAACTTGTCAAAAGTGGGTTAGGAAAGGGGAAAAATAACTTAAAAATGGTTAGAAATTGAGAAATTTGGGTTAGGAAAAGAAACCAAAAAATGCTTAAAACGACTTAGAAAATGGAAATAAAAAAAGGGTTAGCAATGGCCAAAAGTGGCTTAAAACGTTTAAGAAAGTAACAAGAATGCATAGCAAACGGGGGGAAAAAAGCGGTTTAAATTTGATAGAAATGGGGCAAAATGGGTTAGACATGAGCGAAAAACTCTGAAACCAGGAAAGAATTGGGCAAAAATTAGCATGAAAAAAAAAAGCTTAAAAGGAGTTTAAATGTGGCAAAAATAGGATAGAAACTGCCAAAAATGGATTAAAAGGGGTTAGAACTTGACAAAAATGGGTTAGGAAAGGGGAAAAATAACTTAAAAATGGTTAGAAATTGAGAAATTTGGGTTAGGAAAAGAAACCAAAAAATGCTTAAAACGACTTAGAAAATGGAAATAAAAAAAGGGTTAGCAATGGCCAAAAGTGGCTTAAAACGTTTAAGAAAGTAACAAGAATGCATTGCAAACGGGGGGAAAACCGGTTTCAATTTGATAGAAATGGGGAAAAATGGGTTAGACATGAGCGAAAAACTCTGAAACCAGGAAAGAATTGGGCAAAAATTAGCATGGAAAAAAAAAGCTTAAAAGGAGTTTAAACGTGGCAAAAATAGGATAGAAACTGCCAAAAATGGATTAAAAAGGGGTTAGAACTTGACAAAAATGGGTTAGAAAAGGGGAAAAATAACTTAAAAATGGTTAGAAATTGAGAAATTTGGGTTAGGAAAAGAAACCAAAAAATGCTTAAAACGACTTAGAAAATGGAAATAAAAAAAGGGTTAGCAATGGCCAAAAGTGGCTTAAAACGTTTAAGAAAGTAACAAGAATGCATAGCAAACGGGGGAAAACCGGTTTCAATTTTATAGAAATGGGGAAAAATGGGTTAGAAATGAGGGAAAAACTCTGAAACCAAGAAAGAATTGGGCAAAAATTAGCATGGAAAAAAAAAGCTTAAAAGGAGTTTAAACGTGGCAAAAATAGGATAGAAACTGCCAAAAATGGATTAAAAGGGGTTAGAACTTGACAAAAATGGGTTAGGAAAGGGGAAAAATAACTTAAAAATGGTTAGAAATTGAGAAATTTGGGTTAGGAAAAGAAACCAAAAAATGCTTAAAACGACTTAGAAAATGGAAATAAAAAAAGGGTTAGCAATGGCCAAAAGTGGCTTAAAACGTATAAGAAAGTAACAAGAATGCATAGCAAACGGGGGGAAAAAAGCGGTTTCAATTTTATAGAAATGGGGAAAAATGGGTTAGACATGAGGGAAAAACTCTGAAACCAGGAAAGAATTGGGCAAAAATTAGCATGAAAAAAAAAAGCTTAAAAGGAGTTTAAACGTGGCAAAAATAGGATAGAAACTGCCAAAAATGGATTAAAAGGGGTTAGAACGTGACAAAAGTGGGTTAGGAAAGGGGAAAAATAACTTAAAAATGGTTAGAAATTGAGAAATTTGGGTTAGGAAAAGAAACCAAAAAATGCTTAAAACGACTTAGAAAATGGAAATAAAAAAGGGTTAGCAATGGCCAAAAGTGGCTTAAAACGTTTAAGAAAGTAACAAGAATGCATAGCAAACGGGGGGAAAAAAGCGGTTTAAATTTGATAGAAATGGGGCAAAATGGGTTAGAAATGAGCGAAAAACTCTGAAACCAGGAAAGAATTGGGCAAAAATTAGCATGGAAAAAAAAAGCTTAAAAGGAGTTTAAACGTTGCGAAAATAGGATAGAAACTGCCAAAAATGGATTAAAAGGGGTTAGAACTTGACAAAAGTGGGTTAGGAAAGGGGAAAAATAACTTAAAAATGGTTAGAAATTGAGAAATTTGGGTTGGGAAAAGAAACCAAAAAATGCTTAAAACGACTTAGAAAATGGAAATAAAAAAAGGGTTAGCAATGGCCAAAAGTGGCTTAAAACGTTTAAGAAAGTAACAAGAATGCATAGCAAACGGGGGGAAAACCGGTTTCAATTTTATAGAAATGGGGAAAAATGAGTTAGAAATGAGCAAAAAACACTGAAACCAGGAAAGAATTGGGAAAATTCACAAGGAAAAAAAAAGCTTAAATGGAGTTTAAACGTGGCAAAAATAGGATAGAAACTGCCAAAAATGGATTAAAAGGGGTTAGAACTTGTCAAAAGTGGGTTAGGAAAGGGGAAAAATAACTTAAAAATGGTTAGAAATTGAGAAATTTGGGTTAGGAAAAGAAACCAAAAAATGCTTAAAACGACTTAGAAAATGGAAATAAAAAAAAAGTTAGCAATGGCCAAAAGTGGCTTAAAACGTTTAAGAAAGTAACAAGAATGCATAGCAAACGGGGGGAAAAAAGCGGTTTAAATTTGATAGAAATGGGGAAAAATGGGTTAGAAATGAGCGAAAAACTCTGAAACCAGGAAAGAATTGGGCAAAAATTAGCATGAAAAAAAAAAGCTTAAAAGGAGTTTAAATGTGGCAAAAATAGGATAGAAACTGCCAAAAATGGATTAAAAGGGGTTAGAACTTGACAAAAATGGGTTAGGAAAGGGGAAAAATAACTTAAAAATGGTTAGAAATTGAGAAATTTGGGTTAGGAAAAGAAACCAAAAAATGCTTAAAACGACTTAGAAAATGGAAATAAAAAAAGGGTTAGCAATGGCTAGAAGTGGCTTAAAACGTTTAAGAAAGTAACAAGAATGCATAGCAAACGGGGGGAAAACCGGTTTCAATTTTATAGAAATGGGGAAAAATGGGTTAGAAATGAGCGAAAAACTCTGAAACCAGGAAAGAATTGGGCAAAAAATAGCAAGGAGGAAAAAAAAAAGCTTAAAAGGGGATGAAACGTGGCAAAAATAGGATAGAAACTGCCAAAAATGGATTAAAAGGGGTTAGAACTTGACAAACGTGGGTTAGGAAAGGGGAAAAATAACTTAAAAATGGTTAGAAATTGAGAAATTTGGGTTAGGAAAAGAAACCAAAAAATGCTTAAAACGACTTAGAAAATGGAAATAAAAAAAGGGTTAGCAATGGCCAAAAGTGGCTTAAAACGTATAAGAAAGTAACAAGAATGCATAGCAAACGGGGGGAAAACCGGTTTCAATTTTATAGAAATGGGGAAAAATGGGTTAGACATGAGGGAAAAACTCTGAAACCAGGAAAGAATTGCGCAAAAATTAGCATGGAAAAAAAAAGCTTAAAAGGAGTTTAAACGTGGCAAAAATAGGATAGAAACTGCCAAAAATGGATTAAAAGGGGTTAGAACTTGACAAAAGTGGGTTAGGAAAGGGGAAAAATAACTTAAAAATGGTTAGAAATTGAGAAATTTGGGTTAGGAAAAGAAACCAAAAAATGCTTAAAACGACTTAGAAAATGGAAATAAAAAAGTGGTTAGCAATGGCCAAAAGTGGCTTAAAACGTTTAAGAAAGTAACAAGAATGCATAGCAAACGGGGGAAAAAAGCGGTTTAAATTTGATAGAAATGGGGCAAAATGGGTTAGAAATGAGCGAAAAACTCTGAAACCAGGAAAGAATTGGGCAAAAATTAGCATGGAAAAAAAAAAGCTTAAAAAGAGTTTAAACGTTGCGAAAATAGGATAGAAACTGCCAAAAATGGATTAAAAGGGGTTAGAACTTGACAAAAGTGGGTTAGGAAAGGGGAAAAATAGCTTAAAAATGGTTAGAAATTGAGAAATTTGGGTTGGGAAAAGAAACCAAAAAATGCTTAAAACGACTTAGAAAATGGAAATAAAAAAAGGGTTAGCAATGGCCAAAAGTGGCTTAAAACGTTTAAGAAAGTAACAAGAATGCATAGCAAACGGGGGGAAAACCGGTTTCAATTTTATAGAAATGGGGAAAAATGGGTTAGAAATGAGGGAAAAACTCTGAAACCAGGAAAGAATTGGGCAAAAATTAGCATGGAAAAAAAAAGCTTAAAAGGAGTTTAAACGTGGCAAAAATAGGATAGAAACTGCCAAAAATGGATTAAAAGGGGTTAGAACTTGACAAAAATGGGTTAGGAAGGGGAAAAATTACTTAAAAATGGTTAGAAATTGAGAAATTTGGGTTAGGAAAAGAAACCAAAAAATGCTTAAAACGACTTAGAAAATGGAAATAAAAAAAGGGTTAGCAATGGCTAAAAGTGGCTTAAAACGTTTAAGAAAGTAACAAGAATGCATTGCAAACGGGGGGAAAACCGGTTTCAATTTTATAGAAATGGGGAAAAATGGGTTAGAAATGAGCGAAAAACTCTGAAACCAGGAAAGAATTGGGCAAAAATTAGCATGAAAAAAAAAAGCTTAAAAGGAGTTTAAATGTGGCAAAAATAGGATAGAAACTGCCAAAAATGGATTAAAAGGGGTTAGAACTTGACAAAAATGGGTTAGGAAACGGGAAAAATAACTTAAAAATGGTTAGAAATTGAGAAATTTGGGTTAGGAAAAGAAACCAAAAAATGCTTAAAACGACTTAGAAAATGGAAATAAAAAAAGGGTTAGCAATGGCCAAAAGTGGCTTAAAACGTATAAGAAAGTAACAAGAATTCATAGCAAACGGGGGGAAAAAAGCGGTTTCAATTTTATAGAAATGGGGAAAAATGGGTTAGACATGAGGGAAAAACTCTGAAACCAGGAAAGAATTGGGGAAAAATTAGCATGAAAAAAAAAAGCTTAAAAGGAGTTTAAACGTGGCAAAAATAGGATAGAAACTGCCAAAAATGGATTAAAAGGGGTTAGAACTTGACAAAAATGGGTTAGGAAAGGGGAAAAAAAGCTTAAAAATGGTTACAAATTGAGAAATTTGGGTTAGGAAAAGAAACCAAAAAATGCTTAAAACGACTTAGAAAATGGAAATAAAAAAGGGGTTAGCAATGGCCAAAAGTGGCTTAAAACGTTTAAGAAAGTAACAAGAATGCATAGCAAACGGGGGGAAAACCGGTTTCAATTTTATAGAAATGGGGAAAAATGGGTTAGAAATGAGTGAAAAACTCTGAAACCAGGAATGAATTGGGCAAAAATTAGCATGGAAAAAAAAAGCTTAAAAGGAGTTTAAACGTGGCAAAAATAGGATAGAAACTGCCAAAAATGGATTAAAAGGGGTTAGAACTTGACAAAAATGGGTTAGGAAGGGGAAAAATAACTTAAAAATGGTTAGAAATTGAGAAATTTGGGTTAGGAAAAGAAACCAAAAAATGCTTAAAACGACTTAGAAAATGGAAATAAAAAAAGGGTTAGCAATGGCCAAAAGTGGCTTAAAACGTATAAGAAAGTAACAAGAATGCATAGCAAACGGGGGGAAAAAAGCGGTTTCAATTTTACAGAAATGGGGAAAAATGGGTTAGACATGAGGGAAAAACTCTGAAACCAGGAAAGAATTGGGCAAAAATTAGCATGAAAAAAAAAAGCTTAAAAGGAGTTTAAACGTGGCAAAAATAGGATAGAAACTGCCAAAAATGGATTAAAAGGGGTTAGAACTTGACAAAAATGGGTTAGGAAAGGGGAAAAATAACTTAAAAATGGTTAGAAATTGAGAAATTTGGGTTAGGAAAAGAAACCAAAAAATGCTTAAAACGACTTAGAAAATGGAAATAAAAAAAGGGTTAGCAATGGCCAAAAGTGGCTTAAAACGTATAAGAAAGTAACAAGAACGCATAGCAAACGGGGGAAAAACCGGTTTAAATTTGATAGAAATGGGGCAAAATGGTTAGAAATGAGCGAAAAAACCAGAAACCAGGAAAGAATTGGGAAAAAATAGCAAGGAGGAAAAAAAAAAGCTTAAAAGGGGATGAAACGTGGCAAAAATAGGATAGAAACTGCCAAAAATGGATTAAAAGGGGTTAGAAATTGACAAAAGTGGGTTAGGAAAGGGGAAAAATAACTTAAAAATGGTTAGAAATTGAGAAATTTGGGTTAGGAAAAGAAACCAAAAAATGCTTAAAACGACTTAGAAAATGGAAATAAAAAAAGGGTTAGCAATGGCCAAAAGTGGCTTAAAACGTTTAAAAAAGTAACAAGAATGCATAGCAAACGGGGGGAAAACCGGTTTCAATTTTATAGAAATGGGGGAAAAATGGGTTAGAAATGAGCGAAAAACTCTGAAACCAGGAAAGAATTGGGCAAAAAAATAGCAAGGAGGAAAAAAAAAAGCTTAAAAGGGGATGAAACGTGGCAAAAATAGGATAGAAACTGCCAAAAATGGATTAAAAGGGGTTAGAACTGACAAACGTGGGTTAGGAAAGGGGAAAAATAACTTAAAAATGGTTAGAATTGAGAAATTTGGGTTAGGAAAAGAACCAAAAAATGCTTAAAACGACTTAGAAAATGGAAATAAAAAAAGGGTTAGCAATGGCCAAAAGTGGCTTAAAACGTATAAGAAAGTAACAAGAATGCATAGCAAACGGGGGAAAACTGTTTTAAATTTTATAGAAAAGGGGAAAAATGAGTTAGAAATGAGCGAAAAACACTGAAACCAGGAAAGAATTGGGAAAATTCACAAGGAAAAAAAAGCTTAAATGGAGTTTAAACGTGGCAAAAATAGGATAGAAACTGCCAAAAATGGATTAAAAGGGGTTAGAACTTGTCAAAAGTGGGTTAGGAAAGGGGAAAAATAACTTAAAAATGGTTAGAAATTGAGAAATTTGGGTTAGGAAAAGAAACCAAAAATGCTTAAAACGACTTAGAAAATGGAAATAAAAAAAGGGTTAGCAATGGCCAAAAGTGGCTTAAAACGTATAAGAAAGTAACAAGAATGCATAGCAAACGGGGGGAAAAAAAGCGGTTTAAATTTGATAGAAATGGGGAAAAATGGGTTAGACATGAGGGAAAAACTCTGAAACCAGGGAAAGAATTGGGCAAAAATTAGCATGAAAAAAAAAAGCTTAAAAGGAGTTTAAACGTGGCAAAAATAGGATAGAAACTGCAAAAATGGATTAAAAGGGGTTAGAACTTGACAAAAATGGGTTAGGAAAGGGGAAAAAATAACTTAAAAAATGGTTAGAAATTGAGAAATTTGGGTTAGGAAAAGAAACCAAAAAATGCTTAAAACGACTTAGAAAATGGAAATAAAAAAAGGGTTAGCAATGGCCAAAAGTGGCTTAAAACGTTTAAGAAAGTAACAAGAATGCATAGCAAACGGGGGAAAACCGGTTTCAATTTTATAGAAATGGGGAAAAATGGGTTAGAAATGAGCGAAAAATTCTGAAACCAGGAAAGAATTGGGCAAAAATTAGCATGGAAAAAAAAAGCTTAAAAGGAGTTTAAACGTGGCAAAAATAGGATAGAAACTGCCAAAAATGGATTAAAAGGGGTTAGAACTTGACAAAAATGGGTTAGGAAAGGGGAAAAATAACTTAAAAATGGTTAGAAATTGAGAAATTTGGGTTAGGAAAAGAAACCAAAAAATGCTTAAAACGACTTAGAAAATGGAAATAAAAAAAGGGTTAGCAATGGCCAAAAGTGGCTTAAAACGTTTAAGAAAGTAACAAGAATGCATAGCAAACGGGGGGAAAACCGGTTTCAATTTTATAGAAATGGGGAAAAATGGGTTAGAAATGAGCGAAAAACTCTGAAACCAGGAATGAATTGGGCAAAATTAGCATGGAAAAAAAAAGCTTAAAAGGAGTTTAAACGTGGCAAAAATAGGATAGAAACTGCCAAAAATGGATTAAAAGGGGTTAGAACTTGACAAAAATGGGTTAGGAAGGGGAAAAATTACTTAAAAATGGTTAGAAATTGAGAAATTTGGGTTAGGAAAAGAAACCAAAAAATGCTTAAAACGACTTAAAAAATGGAAATAAAAAAAGGGTTAGCAATGGCCAAAAGTGGCTTAAAACGTATAAGAAAGTAACAAGAATGCATAGCAAACGGGGGAAAAAAGCGGTTTCAATTTTATAGAAATGGGGAAAAATGGTTAGACATGAGGGAAAAACTCTGAAACCAGGAAAGAATTGGGCAAAATTAGCATGAAAAAAAAAGCTTAAAAGGAGTTTAAACGTGGCAAAAATAGGATAGAAACTGCCAAAAATGGATTAAAAGGGGTTAGAACTTGACAAAAATGGGTTAGGAAAGGGGAAAAATAACTTAAAAATGGTTAGAAATTGAGAAATTTGGGTTAGGAAAAGAAACCAAAAAATGCTTAAAACGACTTAGAAAATGGAAATAAAAAAGGGGTTAGCAATGGCCAAAAGTGGCTTAAAATGTTTAAGAAAGTAAAAAAGAATGCATTGCAAACGGGGGAAAACCGGTTTCAATTTTATAGAAATGGGGAAAAATGGGTTAGAAATGAGCGAAAAACTCTGAAACCAGGAAGGAATTGGGCAAAAATTAGCATGGAAAAAAAAAGCTTAAAAGGAGTTTAAACGTGGCAAAAATAGGATGGAAACTGCCAAAAATGGATTAAAAGGGGTTAGAACTTGACAAAAGTGGGTTAGGAAAGGGGAAAAATAACTTAAAAATGGTTAGAAATTGAGAAATTTGGGTTAGGAAAAGAAACCAAAAAATGCTTAAAACGACTTAGAAAATGGAAATAAAAAAAGGGTTAGCAATGGCCAAAAGTGGCTTAAAACGTATAAGAAAGTAACAAGAATGCATAGCAAACGGGGGAAAAACCGGTTTCAATTTTATAGAAATGGGGAAAAATGGGTTAGAAATGAGCGAAAAAACTCTGAAACCAGGAAAGAATTGGGAAAATTCTCAAGGAAAAAAAAAGCTTAAAAGGAGTTTAAACGTGGCAAAAATAGGATAGAAACTGCCAAAAATGGATTAAAAGGGGTTAGAACTTGACAAAAGTGGGTTAGGAAAGGGGAAAAATAGCTTAAAAATGGTTAGAAATTGAGAAATTTGGGTTGGGAAAAGAAACCAAAAAATGCTTAAAACGACTTAGAAAATGGAAATAAAAAAAGGGTTAGCTATGGCCAAAAGTGGCTTAAAACGTTTAAGAAAGTAACAAGAATGCATAGCAAACGGGGGGAAAACCGGTTTCAATTTTATAGAAATGGGGAAAAATGAGTTAGAAATGAGCAAAAAACACTGAAACCAGGAAAGAATTGGGAAAATTCACAAGGAAAACAAAAGCTTAAATGGAGTTTAAACGTGGCAAAAATAGGATAGAAACTGCCAAAAATGGATTAAAAGGGGTTAGAACTTGTCAAAAGTGGGTTAGGAAAGGGGAAAAATAACTTAAAAATGGTTAGAAATTGAGAAATTTGGGTTAGGGAAAAGAAACCAAAAAATGCTTAAAACGACTTAGAAAATGGAAATAAAAAAAGGGTTAGCAATGGCCAAAAGTGGCTTAAAACGTTTAAGAAAGTAACAAGAATGCATAGCAAACGGGGGGAAAAAAGCGGTTTAAATTTGATAGAAATGGGGCAAAATGGGTTAGACATGAGCGAAAAACTCTGAAACCAGGAAAGAATTGGGCAAAAATTAGCATGAAAAAAAAAAGCTTAAAAGGATTTTAAATGTGGCAAAAATAGGATAGAAACTGCCAAAAATGGATTAAAAGGGGTTAGAACTTGACAAAAATGGGTTAGGAAAGGGAAAAATAACTTAAAAATGGTTAGAAATTGAGAAATTTGGGTTAGGAAAAGAAACCAAAAAATGCTTAAAACGACTTAGAAAATGGAAATAAAAAAAGGGTTAGCAATGGCCAAAAATGGCTTAAAACGTTTAAGAAAGTAACAAGAATGCATAGCAAACGGGGGGAAAAAAGCGGTTTCAATTTTATAGAAATGGGGAAAAATGGGTTAGACATGAGGGAAAAACTCTGAAACCAGGAAAGAATTGGGCAAAAATTAGCATGAAAAAAAAAAGCTTAAAAGGAGTTTAAACGTGGCAAAAATAGGATAGAAACTGCCAAAATGGATTAAAAGGGGTTAGAACTTGACAAAAATGGGTTAGGAAAGGGGAAAAATAACTTAAAAATGGTTAGAAATTGAGAAATTTGGGTTAGGAAAAGAAACCAAAAAATGCTTAAAACGACTTAGAAAATGGAAATAAAAAAAGGGTTAGCAATGGCCAAAAGTGGCTTAAAACGTTTAAGAAAGTAACAAGAATGCATAGCAAACGGGGGGAAAACCGGTTTCAATTTTTATAGAAATGGGGAAAAATGGGTTAGAAATGAGCGAAAAACTCTGAAACCAGGAATGAATTGGGCAAAAATTAGCATGGAAAAAAAAAGCTTAAAAGGAGTTTAAACGTGGCAAAAATAGGATAGAAACTGCCAAAAATGGATTAAAAGGGGTTAGAACTTGACAAAAATGGGTTAGGAAAGGGGAAAAATTACTTAAAAATGGTTAGAAATTGAGAAATTTGGGTTAGGAAAAGAAACCAAAAAATGCTTAAAACGACTTAAAAAATGGAAATAAAAAAAGGGTTAGCAATGGCCAAAAGTGGCTTAAAACGTATAAGAAAGTAACAAGAATGCATAGCAAACGGGGGGAAAAAAGCGGTTTCAATTTTATAGAAATGGGGAAAAATGGGTTAGACATGAGGGAAAAACTCTGAAACCAGGAAAGAATTGGGCAAAAATTAGCATGAAAAAAAAAAGCTTAAAAGGAGTTTAAACGTGGCAAAAATAGGATAGAAACTGCCAAAAATGGATTAAAAGGGGTTAGAACTTGACAAAAATGGGTTAGGAAAGGGGAAAAATAACTTAAAAATGGTTAGAAATTGAGAAATTTGGGTTAGGAAAAGAAACCAAAAAATGCTTAAAACGACTTAGAAAATGGAAATAAAAAAGGGGTTAGCAATGGCCAAAAGTGGCTTAAAATGTTTAAGAAAGTAAAAAGAATGCATTGCAAACGGGGGGAAAACCGGTTTCAATTTTATAGAAATGGGGAAAAATGGGTTAGAAATGAGCGAAAAACTCTGAAACCAGGAAGGAATTGGGCAAAAATTAGCATGGAAAAAAAAAGCTTAAAAGGAGTTTAAACGTGGCAAAAATAGGATGGAAACTGCCAAAAATGGATTAAAAGGGGTTAGAACTTGACAAAAGTGGGTTAGGAAAGGGGAAAAATAACTTAAAAATGGTTAGAAATTGAGAAATTTGGGTTAGGAAAAGAAACCAAAAAATGCTTAAAACGACTTAGAAAATGGAAATAAAAAGGGTTAGCAATGGCCAAAAGTGGCTTAAAATGTTTAAGAAAGTAAAAAGAATGCATTGCAAACGGGGGGAAAACCGGTTTCAATTTTATAGAAATGGGGAAAAAATGGGTTAGAAATGAGCGAAAAACTCTGAAACCAGGAAGGAATTGGGCAAAAATTAGCATGGAAAAAAAAAGCTTAAAAGGAGTTTAAACGTGGCAAAAATAGGATGGAAACTGCCAAAAATGGATTAAAAGGGGTTAGAACTTGACAAAGTGGGTTAGGAAAGGGGAAAAATAACTTAAAAATGGTTAGAAATTGAGAAATTTGGGTTAGGAAAAGAAACCAAAAAATGCTTAAAACGACTTAGAAAATGGAAATAAAAAAAGGGTTAGCAATGGCCAAAAGTGGCTTAAAACGTATAAGAAAGTAACAAGAATGCATAGCAAACGGGGAAAAACCGGTTTCAATTTTATAGAAATGGGGAAAAATGGGTTAGAAATGAGCGAAAAACTCTGAAACCAGGAAAGAATTGGAAAATTCTCAAGGAAAAAAAAAGCTTAAAAGGAGTTTAAACGTGGCAAAAATAGGATAGAAACTGCCAAAAATGGATTAAAAGGGGTTAGAACTGACAAAAGTGGGTTAGGAAAGGGGAAAAATAGCTTAAAAATGGTTAGAAATTGAGAAATTTGGGTTGGGAAAAGAAACCAAAAAATGCTTAAAACGACTTAGAAAAATGGAAATAAAAAAGGGTTAGCAATGGCCAAAAGTGGCTTAAAACGTTTAAGAAAGTAACAAGAATGCATAGCAAACGGGGGGAAAACCGGTTTCAATTTTATAGAAATGGGGAAAAATGAGTTAGAAATGAGCAAAAAACACTGAAACCAGGAAAGAATTGGGAAAATTCACAAGGAAAAAAAAGCTTAAATGGAGTTTAAACGTGGCAAAAATAGGATAGAAACTGCCAAAAATGGATTAAAAGGGTTAGAACTTGTCAAAAGTGGGTTAGGAAAGGGGAAAAATAACTTAAAAATGGTTAGAAATTGAGAAATTTGGGTTAGGAAAAGAAACCAAAAAATGCTTAAAACGACTTAGAAAATGGAAATAAAAAAAGGGTTAGCAATGGCCAAAAGTGGCTTAAAACGTTTAAGAAAGTAACAAGAATGCATAGCAAACGGGGGGAAAAAAGCGGTTTAAATTTGATAGAAATGGGGCAAAATGGGTTAGACATGAGCGAAAAACTCTGAAACCAGGAAAGAATTGGGCAAAAATTAGCATGAAAAAAAAAGCTTAAAAGGATTTTAAATGTGGCAAAAATAGGATAGAAACTGCCAAAAATGGATTAAAAGGGGTTAGAACTTGACAAAAATGGGTTAGGAAAGGGGAAAAATAACTTAAAAATGGTTAGAAATTGAGAAATTTGGGTTAGGAAAAGAAACCAAAAAATGCTTAAAACGACTTAGAAAATGGAAATAAAAAAAGGGTTAGCAATGGCCAAAAATGGCTTAAAACGTTTAAGAAAGTAACAAGAATGCATAGCAAACGGGGGAAAACCGGTTTCAATTTTATAGAAATGGGGAAAAATGGGTTAGACATGAGCGAAAAACTCTGAAACCAGGAAAGAATTGGGCAAAAATTAGCATGGAAAAAAAAGCTTAAAAGGAGTTTAAACGTGGCAAAAATAGGATAGAAACTGCCAAAAATGGATTAAAAGGGGTTAGAACTTGACAAAAATGGGTTAGGAAAGGGGAAAAATAACTTAAAAATGGTTAGAAATTGAGAAAATTTGGGTTAGGAAAAGAAACCAAAAAATGCTTAAAACGACTTAGAAAATGGAAATAAAAAAAGGGTTAGCATGGCCAAAAGTGGCTTAAAACGTTTAAGAAAGTAACAAGAATGCATAGCAAACGGGGGGAAAACCGGTTTCAATTTTATAGAAATGGGGAAAAATGGGTTAGAAATGAGCGAAAAACTCTGAAACCAGGAATGAATTGGGCAAAAATTAGCATGGAAAAAAAAAGCTTAAAAGGAGTTTAAAACGTGGCAAAAATAGGATAGAAACTGCCAAAAATGGATTAAAAGGGGTTAGAAATTGACAAAAATGGGTTAGGAAAGGGGAAAAATAACTTAAAAATGGTTAGAAATTGAGAAATTTGGGTTAGGAAAGAAACCAAAAAATGCTTAAAACGACTTAGAAAATGGAAATAAAAAAAAGGGTTAGCAATGGCCAAAAGTGGCTTAAAGCGTTAAGAAAGTAACAAGAATGCATAGCAAACGGGGGGAAAACCGGTTTCAATTTTATAGAAATGGGGAAAAAATGGGTTAGAAATGAGGGAAAAACTCTGAAACCAGGAAGAATTGGGCAAAAATTAGCATGGAAAAAAAAAGCTTAAAAGGAGTTTAAACGTGGCAAAAATAGGATAGAAACTGCCAAAAATGGATTAAAAGGGGTTAGACTTGACAAAAATGGGTTAGGAAAGGGGAAAAATAACTTAAAAATGGTTAGAAATTGAGAAATTTGGGTTAGGAAAAGAAACCAAAAAATGCTTAAAACGACTTAGAAAATGGAAATAAAAAAAGGGTTAGCAATGGCCAAAAGTGGCTTAAAACGTTTAAGAAAGTAACAAGAATGCATAGCAAACGGGGGGAAAACCGGTTTCAATTTTATAGAAATGGGGAAAAATGGGTTAGAAATGAGGGAAAAACTCTGAAACCAGGAAAGAATTGGCAAAAATTAGCATGGAAAAAAAAGCTTAAAAGGAGTTTAAACGTGGCAAAAATAGGATAGAAACTGCCAAAAATGGATTAAAAGGGGTTAGAACTTGACAAAAATGGGTTAGGAAAGGGGAAAAATAACTTAAAAATGGTTAGAAATTGAGAAATTTGGGTTAGGAAAAGAAACCAAAAAATGCTTAAAACGACTTAGAAAATGGAAATAAAAAAAGGGTTAGCAATGGCCAAAAGTGGCTTAAAACGTTTAAGAAGTAACAAGAATGCATAGCAAACGGGGGGAAAACCGGTTTCAATTTTATAGAAATGGGGAAAAATGGGTTAGAAATGAGCGAAAAACTCTGAAACCAGGAATGAATTGGGCAAAAATTAGCATGGAAAAAAAAAGCTTAAAAAGGAGTTTAAACGTGGCAAAAATAGGATAGAAACTGCCAAAAATGGATTAAAAGGGGTTAGAAATTGACAAAAATGGGTTAGGAAAGGGGAAAAATAACTTAAAATGGTTAGAAATTGAGAAATTTGGGTTAGGAAAAGAAACCAAAAAATGCTTAAAACGACTTAGAAAATGGAAATAAAAAAAGGGTTAGCAATGGCCAAAAGTGGCTTAAAGCGTTTAAGAAAGTAACAAGAATGCATAGCAAACGGGGGGAAAACCGGTTTCAATTTTATAGAAATGGGGGAAAAATGGGTTAGAAATGAGGGAAAAACTTCTGAAACCAGGAAAGAATTGGGCAAAAATTAGCATGGAAAAAAAAAGCTTAAAAGGAGTTTAAACGTGGCAAAAATAGGATAGAAACTGCCAAAAATGGATTAAAAGGGGTTAGAACTTGACAAAAATGGGTTAGGAAAGGGGAAAAATTACTTAAAAATGGTTAGAAATTGAGAAATTTGGGTTAGGAAAAGAAACCAAAAATGCTTAAAACGACTTAAAAAATGGAAATAAAAAAAGGGTTAGCAATGGCCAAAAGTGGCTTAAAACGTATAAGAAAGTAACAAGAATGCATAGCAAACGGGGGGAAAAAAGCGGTTTCAATTTTATAGAAATGGGGAAAAATGGGTTAGACATGAGGGAAAAACTCTGAAACCAGGAAAGAATTGGGCAAAAATTAGCATGAAAAAAAAAAGCTTAAAAGGAGTTTAAACGTGGCAAAAATAGGATAGAAACTGCCAAAAATGGATTAAAAGGGGTTAGAACTTGACAAAAATGGGTTAGGAAAGGGGAAAAATAACTTAAAAATGGTTAGAAATTGAGAAATTTGGGTTAGGAAAAGAAACCAAAAAATGCTTAAAACGACTTAGAAAATGGAAATAAAAAAAGGGTTAGC
Source organism: Pezoporus flaviventris (assembly GCF_033815535.1). Classification (NCBI taxonomy): domain Eukaryota; kingdom Metazoa; phylum Chordata; class Aves; order Psittaciformes; family Psittacidae; genus Pezoporus; species Pezoporus flaviventris. The sequence continues at coordinate 6,466 of NW_026893322.1, read as the reverse complement.
AATGGCCAAAAGTGGCTTAAAACGTTTAAGAAAGTAACAAGAATGCATAGCAAACAGGGGAAAACCGGTTTCAATTTTATAGAAATGGGGAAAAATGGGTTAGAAATGAGGGAAAAACTCTGAAACCAGGAAAGAATTGCGCAAAAATTAGCATGGAAAAAAAAAGCTTAAAAGGAGTTTTAAACGTGGCAAAAATAGGATAGAAACTGCCAAAAATGGATTAAAAGGGGTTAGAACTTGACAAAAATGGGTTAGGAAAGGGGAAAAATAACTTAAAAATGGTTAGAAATTGAGAAATTTGGGTTAGGAAAAGAAACCAAAAAATGCTTAAAACGACTTAGAAAATGGAAATAAAAAAGGGGTTAGCAATGGCCAAAAGTGGCTTAAAATGTTTAAGAAAGTAAAAAGAATGCATTGCAAACGGGGGGAAAACCGGTTTCAATTTTATAGAAATGGGGAAAAATGGGTTAGAAATGAGCGAAAAACTCTGAAACCAGGAAGGAATTGGGCAAAAATTAGCATGGAAAAAAAAAGCTTAAAAGGAGTTTAAACGTGGCAAAAATAGGATGGAAACTGCCAAAAATGGATTAAAAGGGGTTAGAACTTGACAAAAGTGGGTTAGGAAAGGGGAAAAATAACTTAAAAATGGTTAGAAATTGAGAAATTTGGGTTAGGAAAAGAAACCAAAAAATGCTTAAAACGACTTAGAAAATGGAAATAAAAAAAGGGTTAGCAATGGCCAAAAGTGGCTTAAAACGTATAAGAAAGTAACAAGAATGCATAGCAAACGGGGGAAAAACCGGTTTCAATTTTATAGAAATGGGGAAAAATGGGTTAGAAATGAGCGAAAAACTCTGAAACCAGGAAAGAATTGGGAAAATTCTCAAGGAAAAAAAAAGCTTAAAAGGAGTTTAAACGTGGCAAAAATAGGATAGAAACTGCCAAAAATGGATTAAAAGGGGTTAGAACTTGACAAAAGTGGGTTAGGAAAGGGGAAAAATAGCTTAAAATGGTTAGAAATTGAGAAATTTGGGTTGGGAAAAGAAACCAAAAAATGCTTAAAACGACTTAGAAAATGGAAATAAAAAAAGGGGTTAGCAATGGCCAAAAGTGGCTTAAAACGTTTAAGAAAGTAACAAGAATGCATAGCAAACGGGGGGAAAACCGGTTTCAATTTTATAGAAATGGGGAAAAATGAGTTAGAAATGAGCAAAAAACACTGAAACCAGGAAAGAATTGGGAAAATTCACAAGGAAAAAAAAAGCTTAAATGGAGTTTAAACGTGGCAAAAATAGGATAGAAACTGCCAAAATGGATTAAAAGGGGTTAGAACTTGTCAAAAGTGGGTTAGGAAAGGGGAAAAATAACTTAAAAATGGTTAGAAATTGAGAAATTTGGGTTAGGAAAAGAAACCAAAAAATGCTTAAAACGACTTAGAAAATGGAAATAAAAAAAGGGTTAGCAATGGCCAAAAGTGGCTTAAAACGTTTAAGAAAGTAACAAGAATGCATAGCAAACGGGGGGAAAAAAGCGGTTTAAATTTGATAGAAATGGGGCAAAATGGGTTAGACATGAGCGAAAAACTCTGAAACCAGGAAAGAATTGGGCAAAAATTAGCATGGAAAAAAAAAGCTTAAAAGGAGTTTAAACGTGGCAAAAATAGGATAGAAACTGCCAAAAATGGATTAAAAAGGGTTAGAACTTGACAAAAATGGGTTAGGAAAGGGGGAAAAATAACTTAAAAATGGTTAGAAATTGAGAAATTTGGGTTAGGAAAAGAAACCAAAAAATGCTTAAAACGACTTAGAAAATGGAAATAAAAAAAGGGTTAGCAATGGCCAAAAGTGGCTTAAAACGTTTAAGAAAGTAACAAGAATGCATAGCAAACGGGGGAAAACCGGTTTCAATTTTATAGAAATGGGGAAAAATGGGTTAGAAATGAGCGAAAAACTCTGAAACCAGGAATGAATTGGGCAAAAATTAGCATGGAAAAAAAAAGCTTAAAAGGAGTTTAAACGTGGCAAAAATAGGATAGAAACTGCCAAAAATGGATTAAAAGGGGTTAGAAATTGACAAAAATGGGTTAGGAAAGGGGAAAAATAACTTAAAAATGGTTAGAAATTGAGAAATTTGGGTTAGGAAAAGAAACCAAAAAATGCTTAAAACGACTTAGAAAATGGAAATAAAAAAAGGGTTAGCAATGGCCAAAAGTGGCTTAAAGCGTTTAAGAAAGTAACAAGAATGCATAGCAAACGGGGGGAAAACCGGTTTCAATTTTATAGAAATGGGGAAAAATGGGTTAGAAATGAGGGAAAAACTCTGAAACCAGGAAAGAATTGGGCAAAAATTAGCATGGAAAAAAAAAGCTTAAAAGGAGTTTAAACGTGGCAAAAATAGGATAGAAACTGCCAAAAATGGATTAAAAGGGGTTAGAACTTGACAAAAATGGGTTAGGAAAGGGGAAAAATAACTTAAAAATGGTTAGAAATTGAGAAATTTGGGTTAGGAAAAGAAACCAAAAATGCTTAAAACGACTTAGAAAATGGAAATAAAAAAAGGGTTAGCAATGGCCAAAAGTGGCTTAAAACGTTTAAGAAAGTAACAAGAATGCATAGCAAACGGGGGGAAAACCGGTTTCAATTTTATAGAAATGGGGAAAAAATGGGTTAGAAATGAGGGAAAAACTCTGAAACCAGGAAAGAATTGGGCAAAAATTAGCATGGAAAAAAAAAGCTTAAAAGGAGTTTAAACGTGGCAAAAATAGGATAGAAACTGCCAAAAAATGGATTAAAAGGGGTTAGAACTTGACAAAAATGGGTTAGGGAAAGGGGAAAAATAACTTAAAAATGGTTAGAAATTGAGAAATTTGGGTTAGGAAAAGAAACCAAAAAATGCTTAAAACGACTTAGAAAATGGAAATAAAAAAAGGGTTAGCAATGGCCAAAAGTGGCTTAAAACGTTTAAGAAAGTAACAAGAATGCATAGCAAACGGGGGGAAAACCGGTTTCAATTTTATAGAAATGGGGAAAAATGGGTTAGAAATGAGCGAAAAACTCTGAAACCAGGAATGAATTGGGCAAAAATTAGCATGGAAAAAAAAAGCTTAAAAGGAGTTTAAACGTGGCAAAAATAGGATAGAAACTGCCAAAAATGGATTAAAAGGGGTTAGAAATTGACAAAAATGGGTTAGGAAAGGGGAAAAATAACTTAAAAATGGTTAGAAATTGAGAAATTTGGGTTAGGAAAAGAAACCAAAAAATGCTTAAAACGACTTAGAAAATGGAAATAAAAAAAGGGTTAGCAATGGCCAAAAGTGGCTTAAAGCGTTTAAGAAAGTAACAAGAATGCATAGCAAACGGGGGGAAAACCGGTTTCAATTTTATAGAAATGGGGAAAAATGGGTTAGAAATGAGGAAAAACTCTGAAACCAGGAAAGAATTGGGCAAAAATTAGCATGGAAAAAAAAAGCTTAAAAGGAGTTTAAACGTGGCAAAAATAGGATAGAAACTGCCAAAAATGGATTAAAAGGGGTTAGAACTTGACAAAAATGGGTTAGGAAAGGGGAAAAATTACTTAAAAATGGTTAGAAATTGAGAAATTTGGGTTAGGAAAAGAAACCAAAAAATGCTTAAAACGACTTAAAAAATGGAAATAAAAAAAGGGTTAGCAATGGCCAAAAGTGGCTTAAAACGTATAAGAAAGTAACAAGAATGCATAGCAAACGGGGGGAAAAAAGCGGTTTTAATTTTATAGAAATGGGGAAAAATGGGTTAGACATGAGGGAAAAACTCTGAAACCAGGAAAGAATTGGGCAAAAATTAGCATGAAAAAAAAAAGCTTAAAAGGAGTTTAAACGTGGCAAAAATAGGATAGAAACTGCCAAAAATGGATTAAAAGGGGTTAGAACTTGACAAAAATGGGTTAGGAAAGGGGAAAAATAACTTAAAAATGGTTAGAAATTGAGAAATTTGGGTTAGGAAAAGAAACCAAAAAATGCTTAAAACGACTTAGAAAATGGAAATAAAAAAAGGGTTAGCAATGGCCAAAAGTGGCTTAAAACGTTTAAGAAAGTAACAAGAATGCATAGCAAACAGGGGGAAAACCGGTTTCAATTTTATAGAAATGGGGAAAAATGGGTTAGAAATGAGGGAAAAACTCTGAAACCAGGAAAGAATTGCGCAAAAATTAGCATGGAAAAAAAAAGCTTAAAAGGAGTTTAAACGTGGCAAAAATAGGATAGAAACTGCCAAAAATGGATTAAAAGGGGTTAGAACTTGACAAAAATGGGTTAGGAAAGGGGAAAAATAACTTAAAAATGGTTAGAAATTGAGAAATTTGGGTTAGGAAAAGAAACCAAAAAATGCTTAAAACGACTTAGAAAATGGAAATAAAAAAGGGGTTAGCAATGGCCAAAAGTGGCTTAAATGTTTAAGAAAGTAAAAAGAATGCATTGCAAACGGGGGGAAAACCGGTTTCAATTTTATAGAAATGGGGAAAAATGGGTTAGAAATGAGCGAAAAACTCTGAAACCAGGAAGGAATTGGGCAAAAATTAGCATGGAAAAAAAAAGCTTAAAAGGAGTTTAAACGTGGCAAAAATAGGATGTAAACTGCCAAAAATGGATTAAAAGGGGTTAGAACTTGACAAAAGTGGGTTAGGAAAGGGGAAAAATAGCTTAAAAATGGTTAGAAATTGAGAAATTTGGGTTGGGAAAAGAAACCAAAAAATGCTTAAAACGACTTAGAAAATGGAAATAAAAAAAGGGTTAGCAATGGCCAAAAGTGGCTTAAAACGTTTAAGAAAGTAACAAGAATGCATAGCAAACGGGGGGAAAACCGGTTTCAAATTTTATAGAAATGGGGAAAAATGAGTTAGAAATGAGCAAAAAACACTGAAACCAGGAAAGAATTGGGAAAATTCACAAGGAAAAAAAAAGCTTAAATGGAGTTTAAACGTGGCAAAAATAGGATAGAAACTGCCAAAAATGGATTAAAAGGGGTTAGAACTTGTCAAAAGTGGGTTAGGAAAGGGGAAAAATAACTTAAAAATGGTTAGAAATTGAGAAATTTGGGTTAGGAAAAGAAACCAAAAAATGCTTAAAACGACTTAGAAAATGGAAATAAAAAAAGGGTTAGCAATGGCCAAAAGTGGCTTAAAACGTTTAAGAAAGTAACAAGAATGCATAGCAAACGGGGGGAAAAAAGCGGTTTAAATTTGATAGAAATGGGGCAAAATGGGTTAGACATGAGCGAAAAACTCTGAAACCAGGAAAGAATTGGGCAAAAATTAGCATGAAAAAAAAAAGCTTAAAAGGATTTTAAATGTGGCAAAAATAGGATAGAAACTGCCAAAAATGGGATTAAAAGGGGTTAGAACTTGACAAAAATGGGTTAGGAAAGGGGAAAAATAACTTAAAAATGGTTAGAAATTGAGAAATTTGGGTTAGGAAAGAAACCAAAAAATGCTTAAAACGACTTAGAAAATGGAAATAAAAAAAGGGTTAGCAATGGCCAAAAATGGCTTAAAACGTTTAAGAAAGTAACAAGAATGCATAGCAAACGGGGGGAAAACCGGTTTCAATTTTATAGAAATGGGGAAAAATGGGTTAGACATGAGCGAAAAACTCTGAAACCAGGAAAGAATTGGGCAAAAATTAGCATGGAAAAAAAAAGCTTAAAAGGAGTTTAAACGTGGCAAAAATAGGATAGAAACTGCCAAAAATGGATTAAAAGGGGTTAGAACTTGACAAAAATGGGTTAGGAAAGGGGAAAAATAACTTAAAAATGGTTAGAAATTGAGAAATTTGGGTTAGGAAAAGAAACCAAAAAATGCTTAAAACGACTTAGAAAATGGAAATAAAAAAAGGGTTAGCAATGGCCAAAAGTGGCTTAAAACGTTTAAGAAAGTAACAAGAATGCATAGCAAACGGGGGGAAAACCGGTTTCAATTTTATAGAAATGGGGAAAAATGGGTTAGAAATGAGCGAAAAACTCTGAAACCAGGAATGAATTGGGCAAAAATTAGCATGGAAAAAAAAAGCTTAAAAGGAGTTTAAACGTGCAAAAATAGGATAGAAACTGCCAAAAATGGATTAAAAGGGGTTAGAAATTGACAAAAATGGGTTAGGAAAGGGGAAAAATTACTTAAAAATGGTTAGAAATTGAGAAATTTGGGTTAGGAAAAGAAACCAAAAAATGCTTAAAACGACTTAAAAAATGGAAATAAAAAAAGGGTTAGCAATGGCCAAAAGTGGCTTAAAACGTATAAGAAAGTAACAAGAATGCATAGCAAACGGGGGAAAAAAGCGGTTTCAATTTTATAGAAATGGGGAAAAATGGGTTAGACATGAGGGAAAAACTCTGAAACCAGGAAAGAATTGGGCAAAAATTAGCATGAAAAAAAAAAGCTTAAAAGGAGTTTAAACGTGGCAAAAATAGGATAGAAACTGCCAAAAATGGATTAAAAA
>NW_026893321.1:100000-101267 GCF_033815535.1 Pezoporus flaviventris | reverse complement strand
TCCCCTAACCCTAACCCTAACCCTAACCCTAACCCTAACCCCTAACCCTAACCCCTAACCCTAACCCTAACCCTAACCCTAACCCTAACCCTAAGCTTTCACCAGCTTTCCCTCCTGGCTCTTCGATTGTGGGAGCAGACGGCAACTGTTCGTGCTCTACTCACTGTGCAGCTGGGCAGCCGAGAGCAAGCTCCGAAGAGGGTGCATTCAAATGGACCTTTCGGTATGAAAGCGAGGAGCGACAGCAATGATGGTGACACCGTTGCAAAGCTGACTGTGTGCTGAAGATGCCCAGCACATGCTTTCCCTCCTGGCTCTTCGGATCTGGGAGCAGAAGCCAGACGTTCGTGCACTAATCGTTCTGCCCCTGGGCAGCCGAGAACAAGCTTCGGAGAGGTTGCATTCAAATGGACTTTTAAGTATGAAAGCGAGGAGCGACAGCAATGATGGTGACACCGTTGCAAAGCTGACTGTGTGCTGAAGATGCCCAGCACATGCTTTCCCTCCTGGCTCTTCGGCTCTGGGAGCAGAGGCCAGACGTTCGTGCTCTAATCGCTGTGCTACTTGGCAGCTCAGAGCAAGCTCCGTAGAGGTTGCATTCGAGTGGACTTTTAGGTATGAAAGCGAGGAGCGACAGCAATGATGGTGACACCGTTGCAAAGCTAACTGTGTGCTGAAGATGCCCAGCACATGCTTTCCCTCCTGGCTCTTCGACTGTGGGAGCAGACGGCAACCGTTCGTGCTCTACTCACTGTGCTGCTGGGCAGCCGAGAGCAAGCTCCGAAGAGGGTGCATTCAAATGGACCTTTAGGTATGAAAAGCGAGGAGCGACAGCAATGATGGTGACACCGTTGCAAAGCTGACTGTGTGCTGAAGATGCCCAGCACATGCTTTCCCTCCTGGCTCTTCGACTGTGGGAGCAGACGGCAACCGTTCGTGCTCTACTCACTGTGCTGCTGGGCAGCCGAGAGCAAGCTCTGAAGAGGGTGCATTCAAATGGACCTTTAGGTATGACACTGAGGAGCGACAGCAATGATGGTGACACCGTTGCAAAGCTGACTGTGTGCTGAAGATGCCCAGCACATGCTTTCCCTCCTGGCTCTTCGACTGTGGGAGCAGACGGCAACCGTTCGTGCTCTACTCACTGTGCTGCTGGGCAGCCGAGAGCAAGCTCTGAAGAGGGTGCATTCAAATGGACCTTTAGGTATGACACTGAGGAGCGACAGCAATGATGGTGACACCGTTGCAAAGCTGACTGTGTGCTGAA